>NW_015505219.1:3074894-3085351 GCF_001515645.1 Sinocyclocheilus grahami | reverse complement strand
TTGAATGTGTGTGTGTGTGTGTGTGTGTGTGTGTGTGTGTGTGTGTGTGTGTGTGCGCGCATTAAATAAATGTATAATTTAAGTACTGTAACTGGTAACCTATTAACCCATTCTTTTATTTTATTTTTATGTTAATCTGTAAGTACTGTAACTGGTGCAATACATTTTTGATTTTATTTTTATTTATATATTTTTTTGTCTTTTATGTCTCATAGTTCACTTAGCCCAGCGCTGTGACAAATGGGATTTTATTTATTTATTTATTTTTATTATTTTTTATTTATTTTATTTTTTTATTAGAAATGTAAGTACTGTAAGTGGCCATCATTTAAAATATATTTGATATTATTTTCATTTATTTTCATCTTTTAGGTTTCTTACAGTTCACTTTTATAGCCCACTGTTGTGACAAATTACTTTTATTTTATTTAACTTGAATTTTATTTTATTTACTGTAACTGTACTGTAACTGTTCACCATTTAATTTGGCTTTTATTTTTACATTTTACGTTTTGTTCATCTGAAAGTACTGTAACATCACAATATAATCAAATTATCATTGAATTTTATTTTAATATATTTTAATCTACATTTTAATCTATCCATCTATCTATCTATCTATCTATCTATCTATCTATCTATCTATCTTTTAATCTATCCATCTATCTATCTATCTATCTATCTATCTATCTATCTATCTATCTATCTATCTATCTATCTATCTATTTTTAGCTTTCTTATAGCTCACCCATATAGCCAGCATATGCATATAAACTTTTAATAAATTTTATTTTATGCTCATCTGTAAGTTCTGTAACTGGTTACCATTGAATTATTTCTGACAGCTTTTGTAAGCAGCCCAGCACTGTGACAAATGCATGTTTTAAGTTCAAACATTCAAAAAATCCCCTCAAAAAAGAGCTCACAATAATAATTACACAAGTACCAGAAAATTATGTTTAAAAACTCTTTAGATGAACTAGTGTGTCACATATTCGATGTAAACTAAGACAACCCTCTGCACACAGTATTACTGCCTCACACTTTTGACCAGCTTATTATAAAACATCCAGATCATTTTGGTCAGATGGTTCTTGGCAAATCTAATGCTTATACATCAGCCAGCATACAAATACCATGCATCCATATTATTTTAGCTCAGATGAAAGCCTGTGGTGAGAATCTCACACGAATGACAAATGTTTTTGCCCTCTGTCTGCAACCAGATCTGACAAGGCCAGAGAAGAGAGGAAGTGCACACGGACCAGTCTCATCACATAAATCTCACGTGCTGACCCCTAAAAAAAGGGGAAAAAACTACAGAGAGAGATCTTTTATACAACCTGCCATGACAAAACAGGCATTTTTTCAGACGGCATGGATCCTCTTCACTCTATTTTGTATGAATTTATCATTGCTCTTTTCATCTTTGGTTTTGGTCAAATGTGAGGCTGTTGGTTTATAGCTCAAGAGTTTCCACAGAAAACTAGTCAAGACATTTTTTTTTTTGAAAAATGAAAGATGAAAATGTTATAATGTGAAAAAAAATGTTAGTGACAGTGTCATCAGATGAAGAAGCTTAGACCAGCCCGTGGCTATGTGAAGTTATTTTAAACAAAACACTTCTGACTGTTTGCATAGTAGGCCAAGACAGATATATGAGCTAGCCTTTACATGTATTAATGATGTAAACAAGTTCTTCTGAAAGTGAGCAATAAGAAGAGTGAACTCTTCATATACACTGCAGATTTGTTTTCACAGTGATGAGGGGTTTTAAAATAACATTACAGAACCAAAGCCCTCTGAGAGGAATATTTTATTGCTCAGATTTTGCTCTTTCGTAGTTCAGGAGGCTTAATTAATTTATTTGAAGTAGAGATTTTGTCTCTCATGTTTCTCCTATAAAATCCTTACATAAATGCATTATGTAATAAAAAGACACAAATGTCAACAAACAGAAACAGCTGTCAACTTAGTAACTAAATTATTTAATGATATAATATCATGTATGTTACCATATTTGTGTTTTGTATGTGTGTATGACACATTACACCTTCTATATATAAGTATTTACTTCAGCTTGTGGAAAAGCAACTTGTGACAAGCTTTGATTCATCATTTAGGTTTCTCTTTACCACCTGTGTTATGGATGTCAGTATATGTTAAATGTTCAAAACTGATTTTAGTAGTAGTGTGGCTTTGCTAATTCAACAGAAGATGACTGCTGGATTTACTGTTTTTTTTTTTTTTTGTAAAATGTACAGGTTTTGTAAATATGTTTAAATTTTTGCTGTATTTTTACAGAATTATTCTGGCAGTCACAGCTGCTAGTTATTTCTGTAAACCAGGCAGGATTTTTTTTCTTTCTTTTTTTTTGTACAAGGTGTACACTAACATTTTAAGATATTGGATGTATATATATATATATATTTTTTTTGGGCTGTATATTTTTATACTACTCAACTGTTACGATTTAGCATTTAGTATACTTTTTTTAAGTTTAATTTAAAATCTCTGACTTGTGCTAAATTTGATATCTAAACTATTCCCAGTGTGAGATATTGTTGATATCTCCTCTGAAATTCGAGATTAGACAAGAGATGACTGAGCAAGAGACCTACCTGTTCTCTATTTAATCTCATTACTGTCTGTGAGAAACAGTTGAAGTAATGGCTTTCGTGATTTTTCTTTCCCATGGGTATCTCTGTAAAACCTCAGTTACTTGATCAAGAAGACAAGATGTGAGGCCAGCTTCAGCGTTGATTTCATTGGACCTCACATCTCGAGCTGTTGGCAGCCATGTTAGCATTAGCAACATCCAATACGGTCCTCTCAGCAAATCTCTTTTCAGGCCGGAGCATGTGCGAAGACCCTCTGCAGTCGTTGAGTGAGGTAAGAAAACAAACCATTGGAGTTAATGTGCGAGAGCCAGTCCCATGACTGTATATTTACTTATGTCAACTTCAGACGCTGGACACTAATTACATCTATCACGATGATCTGTCGTAATTACTCCGCCGAATAAACACGGTCACAGGTTCACGGCCAGTCAGAATCGTCATTCAGTCGGCTCCCGAAATCATCGTTATGATTGTGATATGGCATTAGCTAATGGTGAAAATCAGCCGAGGTGATCCCATACGCCGCCGCGCTCCAACCTTGTTTGGGCGAAGCTTTTCTTAATGAAAAAGTAATCTTGAAAAAATCACAGTGCCTAATTTTTTCAGTGCCACACAAACAAGTCAGAGGGGTTGATGAATGAGCGCGCTCTGCGCAGGGTCATCCATCACCTTCGCTGTCCGTTTGCCAGCAGGAACGTGACAGGAACGGTCAAATAACGTTTAGCACACGGGACCCGGTGTTGGGGGGGAGATTACTACTGTCAGGGCCATAATGGATTAGCCTAGGCCAGCCAAACAGCAGCCAATCAGAAGCCAGCGGCTACATTAGCATAGCTATCAGAGGGCCAGCCAGTCGGCAACGGGGCAAACTTGATTGACAGATGGAGGTGGCCGCCCGGCAGACATGAAGCCAGACTGAGGCCAAACAGAGAGAAGCCAATTATGGAAGGATGCAAGGACATTCATCATTCAGTTAGACACCTGTCCGGCCCTCACAAAGGAGAGAACCTCCATCCCTGCGCACAGAAGATGCTCATTAGATTGGACTGGAGGAAATAAAAGAAAACCGGTGGCTCATTGTCAGAGCACAGTGCAGTAAGACAAATGGAGGGCCGGTCTGAACACTGACGGCTGGCAATCCACAGATGCGAGAACGTATAAATGGAAGACCCTCGCTCTTCACATTTACTCTTTTGTTTTACCCTGGAGGCATCTCTCTTTCACTTTCATTCATCTACATCCTCTCTCTCCTAACATCCTGCTCTCAACAAAAGAGTTCCAGTTGTTCAATTGTTTGTGGAACGCTATGAGTTCACAACTAACGTCAGATGCCTCGACACAGAGTGATGATACAATTTAAGCCGCACCCCCAGCAATGAGGTGAGTTTGAATGACGGGTGGAGGTTGCAAAACTGTATGTAATTCAGCTTTCCCACAAATATGCTGCTTCCTTAGTTTGTGCCGCCACAAAATCCAATAAACCAGATTAATACAACTACTCTTCTGTTGGTTGGATGAACAAAAAAATGAAATTAAGTTAAAATGAAGAACGAATTAATTCATTTAGAATTTAATTCACTATTTACTAATTTATTCAAAAAAAGAAAACAAAATCTTAATTAGATTGTCATGATCTTTCTTTTCTTATTTCTTGGAAAATAAATAAATAAATGGACAGTGTTAAAACTATAAATAACATTAAAGCCTCTAGACCGGACCTTCAGTAAGGTGGTTACTATGATTAACCATAGAACGGGGTAGATGTTACATCCCCTGAGGGAAAGAGTGGATACCTAAGTATTACTCTGATCCGGACGAAAGCTCTGACGCCTTGTCTGGATCACATCCCTCAGGTCTTGCCTACCTCCCTTCGACCCACGATACTTCCTACCCCTACCCGCAGGCGGAGGAGGAGCGCGAGTCGCGACACTAGCCTTCTGTGCTCGTCTCTGATCCTCAAATCGAGACGGGCCAGGACCCCTGGTTTGTTCGGGCTCAGACCTGGACCTTCGTGGAATGAAGGTTTTGAAGGCCGCTGAGCGTGCCTTCGCCTCCCTGAACTTTTCGATGACCGTCTCAACGGATGTACCAAAAAGTTCAGAGGGCGAAACCGGGGCATCGAGAAGAAAACCCCTTTCTTTCTTCCCGATGTCTGCCAGGTTTACCCACAGCTGCCTCTCCGTTACTACCATCGCTGCCATAGATCTGCCCATGGCAGAGGCAGCCTGCTTAGTAGCACGAAGAGCAAGATCCGTGGTGCGGCGTAACTCAGCCATCTCATCAGAAGAAAGGCCCTCGCCTTTATCCAGGTCTTTCAGCAGATCAGCCTGGTATGCTTGGAGCACCGCCATCGTGTGCAGTGAAGCAACAGCCTGACCTGCTGCTGCGTATGCCTTGCCATTCATTTTAGATGTAGCTTGAAGAGGCATGGATGGCAAGGAGGGAGTTTTGAGAGATGATGTCTCTCCCATAGAGAGATAGCTAGCTAGCGTCTCTTCTACAGGGGGCATTCTCTCATAGCCGTTTTCGCGCACCGCCTCGATATTCGCATAACTGGTATGCTGAAACCGATGGATGCGTGAGGAAAACGGCTTCTTCCATTCCTTCTCGATCTCAGTATGGAGATCAGGAAGGAAAGGAAGACTCACCTGAGCTGGAGGGTTATGGCCAGAAAGATAACGTTCGTCGAGACGACCTCGCGACGCCACTTCCTTAGTCCGCTTCCATGGCAAGTCAAGTCTTGCCGTGGCGAACCTCTAAACCTCTAAGAGCTCATCATACGCAGGGCAGGAGGATTGAGAAGGCTCAGCCTCAGCTTCTTCGCTCTCATTCCTGCTCTTCCCCTGGATCAGATGATGTTAAGGAGAGAACATCATCCTCCAGTGGCTGTCTCTCGCCCCCCGCCGATGAGCGCGAGAAGGAAAGTCCCTCTCTAAACTCATCGGCCAGGTCCACCTGAGATCCCCACGAGCTCATTCTCCTCCGTGCCTCAGCAGCGGAGGGTCCTGAACCGCGGGAAGCAGATGGCTGCCCCTCTTTACTTGAAAAGAGAGACCAACGAGAACGGAGTTTTTTCATTGGAGAAAACTCGCAATGCACGCAGATTGCCCCCTCGAGGACATCGCGTGCGTGCTCTCTTTCCCAAACAAACAACACATAGATCGTGTGTGTCATCTGGTGTCAAATAGCGCTGACACGGATGCACACACCTTCTAAATGCTCTACTAGTGCTCGCCATAATATTAATAGATAGCTCTTACTTTTTCCTTGAAAATGCACGCTTCAAACAGAACAGTCAATGAAGACGAAGAAGAGAACGATGTGTAGCTCCCGGCACCGATTTATACTGTAGTCGCACCGGTAGTGACGTCATGGCTGTCGCCGGCCAACGAGTTGGTGTTTTTTCAATGTATGCTTCAGATACGAGTCACGACGAGGCGTTCCCCATAGCGACCCCTAGAGGACGCAGTTCGAAGTTCCCATGAAAGGGAATCACTGTTATGTGGTGAGACCAGCAAAGTCATGTCAAGTCAAGTCACCTTTATTTATATAGCGCTTTTAACAATACAGATTGTGACAAAGCAACTGAACAGCATTAATTAGGAAAATAGTGTCAATAATGCAAAATGACAATAGTAAACACTCATTTTTCAGTTAAAGACAGTTCATCATTGAATTCAGTGATGTCAACATCCAGCTCAGTTTAAATAATATCTTTGCAATTATGTCAACGATAACGCTGGAAATGAAGTGTCCCCAACTAAGCAAGCCAGAGGCGACAGCGGCAAGGAACCAAAACTCCATCAGTGACAGAATGGAGAAAAAACCTTGGGAGAAACCAGGCTCAGTCGGGGGGCCAGTTCTCCTCTGACCAGACGAACCAGCAGAACGGAAAAATCAATATAAGACGTAATAAAACAGACGATGAACAATATTAACAGCAATTATTATATGATGCAATCAAACTTATAGCAAAATGTGGTAGTTCTGTATGTTGTTTCAGGGTTGGCATCATCTGAGGTCCTCTGAGGGGTTGGCATCATCTCTTCTCAGGTGTTCTGGATCCAGACTGAAGCTTGTGTAAATCCTAGTTACCACGGGATGTTAATCCCGTGGCAAAAGACAACTATCTAACTATCTAACTATGTGGTGCAACTATCATACAAAAACATGACTTGATCTCTTTTTATGATTTTTTTTTTTAAATAATTTCTTAATTAAAATTAATTGTAAAAGTTTTTAAGTCATAAAGTCAAAATTGTCATGATGGAATGAATGTCCTGATATTATAATGATGAAAATAGCCTCAGTAAAAGCGTGACATTATTTTAGGGAAACCTTATTAAGCAGTTTGGCATAATATTTTATTATTATGTCTAGAAAAAAAGTTAAAAATATTATTCCTATTTAAAACAAAAAGGTCTGCCAAATCGCTGTCATGTGGTGAAACAAATATGCAGAGACATACAAAAAATAAAAATAAAACAAAGTCTCTTAAAATATGTTTTATAATAAGGGACGGTGGGTTTAGGTGGTAAAAAAGGTGCGATAAGCCCCACCAAAAAGGTTAAGATATATATGAATAAATAATTTACGATATTTGTAAATTGAACATGTACCCTGGAAAATATATTTGAAAACTTTTTTTTTTTTTTATAATCTTAAAAATGTGTACACTCGCATACACATACAGTATATAAGGGTGTGAGAAAAATAAGTTGTCACTTTCTACTCAATAGTGACACCACATGACATTTTTAGAGTCATTAAACGTAAACTTCTCTTAAAAATGGTAAGGAAAAATGGGGGGGGGGGGGGGGGGGGTGTGTAGGGAGGGGGGGGGGGGGGGGGGGGGGGGGTTGAGATTGTGTATATGAGTGTGTTTGTAAGCATGTGTGTATGTATGTGTTGTCAAGTGGGTGTAGGTCATGTGTGTGTGTATGTTGTGGTGTGTGGGGGGAGAACAGGTTAGTGGGTTACATTCATGTGTGTGAGTGTGTATGTGTGTGAGTGGGTTGCTCTGTTAATGCAGCTCTATTGGCAGTCCTCCAGAATACTGGAGTCTGTGTGGTGATCCGTTCTGCTGTCTGAAATATCGATCACACCAGCAGCCAGAGGCGATTCAGACACATTATTTAGACATACAAAAATACAGCCACAGAGTCCATTAGCAAGATACAGTTTTATAATAATATACCGCAGTAGTCATTTTGCATTTACAAAGCAAACAAAGAAGAACTATGGTGATACTAAGAAGAAATATTGCGGTACTATGGTTGGCTGGACATTTATCATGGAAATATCATGTTTTTGAATGTGTACTAATACTATGTTTGTTTGTTTGTTTGTTTGTATGTATCATGATAATACTTTAGTTGTTGGGGCATGTGCCCGGGTAAAACCATGTTTTTGATCACATACCTTGGTTGTTTTGACATTTGCCTTGGTAAAATACTTTATAAATGTATAGTTGCTGTATAAATGTCATAATAATGGTTCAAGCTTGAATTATCACCAGTAAAGTTTTGCCAATTATTTTTGTGATTACAGGCAATGGCTCTAAAAGATCTTCTTTTGATGGGCTTTGGCAAATATATATTTAAATAAATGCTGTTCCTTTGCACTTTATGTTGACAAAAGAATCCTGAAAAATGTATTAGGGTTTTTAAAGAAAAAAAAAGTAAGCAGCACAACTGTTTTGAATATTATTAATAATAAGAAATCTTTCTTGGGCTCAAAATCAGCATATTAGAATTGTTTCTGAAGGATAATGTGACAATGAACACTGGGGTAATGGCTGCTGAAAATTCAGCTTTGCCATCACAGGAATAAAATACATTTTAAAAATACAGCACACTTTTGAATGGTATTCCATATGTGATTAATTATGATTTATTGAATTATTAAATCAACATATATTATAATTTGATTAAAAGTCAATTGAAAGATATAATTATAATGCAAAGAGAGACACAGTGACCGTATTCACAAAATAAACAAATGCATTTTATCTGATAAATAATGAATGGCTGAAGGAGAGTGGTACTGATAGATGTGAGGCAGAAATGAAAGTGTCATTCTGTGGGTTAATTAGTGGGTAACTGTGTCACTGCATGATGGGGTTCATGGCACCACTGATAACCTTTCTCATTACCTCTAATGTTTTCGTGTGAGAGAGAGACAGGCAGAGAAGAACCTCTAAATTTGCATTACACACAACTAGCTCACTTTGATAAATTTTTTAATAGGTCTCTGCATGAGAAACTGACTGATTCTCCCCTCGATTCTTGTCCTTTCCAATTAATCCTCTTTTTATTTTTGGAGCGTTTCTCATCTCCTCTCTCTGTCTCTCGCTCTTCATGTTCCCTCTCGAGAGTGTGCAGCCCACGTTCACTTTTCTAACTCATAGAGTCTGTGCGTCCCACATGTGGAGAGAAAGATTGAGATGGAGGAGAGATGAGCACAGCGTGTGGTACGTCCCATGTGATGCATGGAACGCCAGACAACAGGATTCCTTTTTCAAATCTGCGGGATGAATCTTTTGTATCTTCACAGGAGCTTGTATGCATTACAGATTAAAACCTGAGCAAAGAAACACCACTTACCCTGAATATATGTTAAACTATGCAGGAATGTGGTTTGGTGTGGTGGTTTTGCATTTATTTGATAGAGTTTGAGATACATAAGGTGCATTTTCTTGTCCCCATTGACTTCCATAGTATTTTTTTTTCCAAACTATGGAAGTCAGTGGCTACCAGCAACAGTTTGCAGCAACCAACCAGCATCCACCATTCTTCAAAATAACTTGTTCATTGGAAGAAAAAAAAACTCATACAGCTTTTGAACAAGGGTGAGTAAATGATGACAGAATTTTAATTTTTGGGTGAACTATCCCTTTAAGTCAACACAGTGCAGAAAGCTGTTTGTGTATGATTCACTATAAAGGATTTAAATACAATATACTGGTCCCATCTCATTGACCCTCATTGAGCAGAGCCTCACTGAAGGATCATCAGGATCAGTGACTTGAACTATCATTCATGAATGAATCATTCAATCTGTTTCGTGAATAGTTCAAACTATTTAAAGAATCGTATTTGTTCATTGATTCCGTTCTTGAGTTCAACTCTCTGATTCACTGACTCACAGATGTTCTAAGAGTTAACAGCTGAAGGGGAAGATTATCAGTAAACAAATTATTTTTCCTTTTTTTGTCCCACAGTAAAATAACAGGTTTGGATCAACATGAAAATGAGTAAATAATGCCAAAACGTCCATTTTTGAGTGAACTATTTGTTTAATTTTAGTTGTATTAGTATAAATCTTTTGCTTCCTTTTGCAGTGGATGTTAAATAAAGAGAGAAGCTCCGACACACACACATACACAAATACAGACATACAAACACGCCACCCCCATCCCAGTCAGTCTGACGCCCACGTGGCCCCCCTGCTGCTCTTCCTCCTGTGAGCTCGGCTCTTGGTTTCTGAAGCCAGTGGGAGGCTCTTTCATCTCTATCTCACCAGCGGGCACCGCAGTGCCAGCCTGGCATAATCGGCCTGGCATTGACATTTTAGCATCTCTTTTTCTGTTATTCCTCTCCACCTGATGTCTCTCTGTCTCGCTCCATCTCACTCACTAAAAAGCTGGGTCACCAACCCTTCAGCAGGAAAGGCAATAAAACCCTGCTAATTCAATCAGAGCTAGACATGTTGAGATGAGAGAGACGAGAGGTTCAAATCTGACCTGTGTCTGTCTGTCTGTCTGTCTGTCTGTCTGTCTGTCTATCTATCTATCTATCTATCTATCTATCTATCTATCTATCTATCTATCTATCT
>NW_015505219.1:3069018-3074760 GCF_001515645.1 Sinocyclocheilus grahami | reverse complement strand
AAAAAAAAAGAAAGGAAGGGGGGGGGGGGGGGGGGGGGGATTATTATAAGAAGCAATTAAAAAAAAATTAAAAATTCTAAAACAAAACAAAAATTCAAAACTTGGCACATGGTTTTTAAAAAGATTCTCACTTCAAATATTTTTCCTTTTCTGAGCCACAATTAGAATAGGAGTACCTGCTAATTTCATTTATTATCAGGTACAGACAGGTCCTAAGCAGGGGGGGGGGGGGGGGGGGGGATTATTATAAGAAGCAATTAAAAAAAAATTAAAAATTCTAAAACAAAACAAAAATTCAAAACTTGGCACATGGTTTTTAAAAAGATTCTCACTTCAAATATTTTTCCTTTTCTGAGCCACAATTAGAATAGGAGTACCTGCTAATTTCATTTATTATCAGGTACAGACAGGTCCTAAGCATTGCTCTGCAATTTGGATGACTGCATTTCCCAACAACTACTACAAAGAAACACTTACTGCCGCTGCACATGCGTACTCACCGACAAGAAACATTGATCTTTCCTCAAAATTGATTCTAGAAGATTGATCTTGTCTGGTCGGCCAATCGGTTTCTTATTGGGGTCATGCCTCATTGGTGTGGGTTCCACCCCCTCCACTGATAAGTCCTCTGCTGCACAGAAATTAACAAACGTTTGACATTTGTTCCACGTCCCATTGCTCAATAGCCAAGGCTGAGCACATGTTTAATCAACATTCATGTCCCCCAGGGAGCTCTGAGCTGCTTGCATCATCACCCTCTGCCACATTACCAGCCTGTTCCCCGTGCACCCTGGGATTCCGGGGCAGACAGTTGGTACTCACGAACCGGCCGAGGGTGTATCCACATGGGATTTCCATGTGGGGGTAAATATTGTCTTTTCACTCCATACTGTATTGAAGAACAAACTACACCCAGGACCCATGTGGTTTGATTGAAACTCCAATGTTCTGCTGGAGCAAATGTCACTCATGCATGAGTACCCTGGTCGGAGCCCATGCTGAGAAAGAGCTAGCATCAGGAGGATGATGGGATATGATGTCCATGCAGAGATGTTTGGCATTGCAAGAGGTGTATAAGCAAATAGGGAAGGGAGTTACAGACAGACAGTAAGGGCAGATCGATGCTCAACATTTGGACGATGTGAGCTTCTGTTATTTCAGAACAGATTTGAGGAATGAATGAATGACAATGCTAGTTCATAGATGACTGGAGACCAGGATCAAAGCTGTTCAAATTAAAATAAGCATCATGGGATGTGCTCATTAAGAGCTTGCTGTTTTCTGAGGTTTCTTGCCTACTTGAAAATAAAATTATGACAGCTGAATCGATTTACACTATAGAATTAATACATGGAATATAAAAAAATAAATAAAAAAAGCAAGCATGAAGATCCACACCTAAACCTAAGCATCAGTGGAGCGTTAGTGGGTTTTACAAAAACATATGAATGAGAAAAACCCTAGTAAGTAGTATAACTGTCATGAGGTGCGACCAACAAAGTAATGTGGTGCAACTATTATGAAAAAAAATGACTTAAACCCTTGTATGATGAAAATGTTTTAATTTATAAATTATAAATGAATTGTAATAGTTTTCAGGACATAAAGTTAAAATTGTCAGGTTGATCCAACTGCCCTGTCCAATTTACACAATCATGGACACATATTAGAACAAATACATGCAATAACCGTAATAATTTTACAAGGTGGCAATTTTTTTTATGAATTTGTACGATGTGATTCCTACAAAAACGCTGGATTTAATTTTAGGAAAAAAAAGTTAGAATGAAGGTCCAAACCAAAATCTGTAAGTGGGGTATAAGCGGGTTGTACGAAAGCATATAAATGTGAAAAGCATTAACAGCAAACCAGTTTCATTTAAAATACTATTAAAATTGGAAAAACTGTTGTCCACCAAATCACTGTCATGTGGTGCAACCAACAAAGTCATGTGGTGTGACTTACATGCAAAAACATGACTTAAAGCTGCAGTCCGTAAGTTTTGCCTCTTCTGCTTGAAAACCTACAATTGCAGCTGTTTGCGGAATTATCTCCCTTGCGTGGGTTGTGCGCCGGCACGGCTCCAGCGTGGATGAATCTAATGTTTTGAGGAATATGTGTGGCAGTCAGTCACTGTACCAGTGTGGATATTTACTGTACTTCACAATCACAGATTCTAGCCTATGTCTTGGAATATATGATCCAAATACGAATTTTCACCGTATATTGTCATCGGAACAAGAAAGTAACAAGTCTGCCACACTTGTTCTGACCAACTGAGGAAAAAAGCATTACAATAAATCGCGCTATATGGTAATTTAATCTAAAGTTCGGTTAGCTCATATCACAACAAACTGTGCAAATTATAATTATTGTTATACTTTATTCTCAAATTATTCATGTTAACAACATTAACATTGCGTGACTATGAGTATATATTTCATAAGTTATGTACTTTCTCAAATATTGATTTCGGATCATTTTTAACCAAATAAAAATTACAGACTGCAGCTTTAATCTCTTTCATGATGAAATGTGTATCATTTCTTAATTAAAATGAATTGTAAAAGTGTTAGGGCATTAGGTCAAAGTTGTCAGGGTGGTACAACTGTCCTGTCCAATTCACACCATCAAGGGTACATGTTAGAATAAATACACTCATGGAATAACCTGACCTTATGATCATAGGAAAACGTATGAATGAGATCATACGTATTAGCCACCAATTTACCAAAACGTAAAGCAGTTAGATTTGCCATTAGAGTGTGTTGCTACAGTTTGAGGTTCACAGATACATAAAAGTGCACAGATGCACATCCAGAAAATTGTTCCACGCTTCACAATAACATATCCGTACACACACACTGAGGACAGGCTATGGTAATTCAGCTCTCCATGTGGAGAATTACATCAGTATGGGTGTGTGGTGCAGATCCTGTATAAGTGGATGTGCCAGAGGATGATGAATGACTGAGTAAATACCCAGCATCCCAAGAGCCCTGATACAACCAGCCCAAACCCCCATCCATCTGAGCCTGGTCCGCATCACCTCATTTGTCAAGGAAAACCATTTTCTGTGCAGCCGTGCAGCCAGTTTGGGGTTACCGCTCTCTCTCCCTTCTTACAATCGAGGGGATACGTGGAGGTCTCGTATACTTCTTAGGAATTCCTTTCATGATTCTACGCAGTGTTTTTGTAAGAGATTCCAAGAATTGCATTTTTGTTTAATCGGTAGACATCCCTTGGTCCCTATTTATCAGCTTGCTTTTGCCACTTCAAAAATGATATAGGTCTGCAGGTTCTACTATGCTGTGTGTGTATGTGTGTGCAGGCTATAGGGTAAAAAAGAGAGAGCAAAATAAATGCAAATAAATCTAAATAATAATAACAACAACAACTGCACGAAAACTAGATTTTTCACATTTTAGAAAATGAAAGCGGTGCATGACCGTGCAAAACTCACCACCACAATGCTGTGGGTTTGGGAATGGTTGCCACTACGTTGCTGTGGGGTTACCAGGGTGGGCTGGGTGGTTGCTAGGATGTTCTTGGTGGTTTCTAGGTTGGTTACTAACTCATATCTGAGCCTCTATGATTCCAGTCCTTAGATAGATCTCCTCTGTTTTGTGTGTAAAAAATACAGGATAATTTTACTCATTTTATTATGGACCATTTTCACATTTTGGTCTGGACGTACATTTCTATGGCGGTACATGGAAACCATAATAAATATAATTTTTATTTCCCCATTTAGGCCTACTCCAACAGCAAAATAGAACATCCCCTAGTGCGTTTTCACCACTTTCCAAAAGAGGAAAAATAGACAGATTGCAGCAGAGTTTTTTTTTTATGTCAGAATAAAATACTGTACCAAAAACAGTTAGAAATATACATAAAATGTATAATAAACAAACTGAACGATTTTTATTTCGGAAATGCGTCATTGCAGTCTGTGAAAAGTCTAAAGGTATAGGCCTACTAGGCTAGTAGGCTAATAGCACACCTATTTTGAAAAATCCCCAAGCATGTAATAGTGTTGGGTTTCCTTACCGAGCACCACTAATGACATGACTTGAATTTACATTAATAAATGGGATCCACTGAATTTTAATATAATTACCAGGAAATAATGATGACTCTGGTACAGTCTGTATGTATGTATGTATGTATATATGAGGTCTTATCATAAAGCCCGGGTGTGTGTGAATGGCATTTAGGCTCGAGCTCAACACAAGCACAGAGAGAAACAAAGACTGAGAGCCGTCGTCATTAATCTTAGTCAGTGGCCGGTGCTGGCGCAATCTGCATGACCGGGGCAGTGACAAATGCCACTATGTGACTGCAGCGTCCAATCTCCCCAGCTTCATCTCCCGTTAATGTCACATCCATCAGGCCCGAGCCGCTCGCGCCATGTCGCAGAAAATTAAACTGCTTACAGATAAGGGCTAATTGCATGGACAAGCGCGCGGTGATGGGGTGGTTGCACAAACTGTGCTCTTCCTGCGTGTGACTTCTTTGAAATATGCACCCCCTTATTTTGAGGGTGGTTTAAAAACAGGACATTTTTTTAAAAGCAGTATTCCATTATAATACTCTGAACTTTAAAAACATAGCCTACCTTAAATATCGCAAATAACATACCTTTCGGTTAAAGATTATTAATACATTATATTATAATCTTATACATATTATACATTATTTTCGGCAAACTAAAGAAAGTACACGGTGTAGGCTACTGTGCCTACGAGATGTATTTTTAATTATTTTTAAAGAAATTGCTTTTGATGTTTTAAAATTGTATTCAATGTCTGAGATGGATATCAAAGGATACAACTGCATTCATTTAGCCTAACTAAACTCACCTTATGCATGGTTACACAAAGCTGAACTAACTACATTGCTTTTTATGTCTGTGCCTTGATCCTGCCATACAGCTTAACACTGCCATCAAGTGGTGAAGCTCTGTTTATGAGAATTAGCTGTCTGTAATTTTAAAGGGGTCATATGATGCTGCTAAAAATAACATTATTTTGTATATTTGGTGTAATGAAATGTGTGTATGCGGTTTAAGGTTCAAAAAACACATTATTTTCAACATACTGTACATTATTGTTTCTCCACTATGCCCCGCCTTTCTGAAAAGCATCGATTTTTACAAAGCTCATTGGTCTGAAAAAGAGAGGTGTGTTTTGATTGGCCAGCTATCCAGTGCGTTGTGATTGGCCGAATACCTTAATTGTGTGACGGAAATGTTACGCCCCTTAATGTGACGACCCTGGGCTGGACTCCGCTTCGTCCACGGTGAAAGCCGATCCGGTGATCCACAGCGCAAAGTTGTTGTATTTCCTCAGCAACCAGCACGGATCAGCTCCAGGCATAATGAAGCAGATATCGTCCTCTTTTGGAAGACCAAACAATTAACGACTTTACGACATGGCGGCGGCAAAAACAAAACTACAGCGAGAATAAAAGTTACGCCTTCTTTCTTTGCGTGAACATTTGGGCAGCGTTCTGCAAATCTTCCCCCATAGCGACGTAGATATGTGGGGGCGTGTTAGAACGAGCCGTTTTAGGTAGGCGTGGCTGACTCTTAACTTTTATAAAGAATATATCTTTGGATTTGAGACTTTAGTCTTTGCAACTTTACAGATCTTCTTTATGCACCAAGAGCTTGTAACACTCCAAAGAGAAAAGAAAAATTGAAATCACATCATATGACCCCTTTAAGGTTGTCAACAAAAC
>NW_015505219.1:3067868-3069008 GCF_001515645.1 Sinocyclocheilus grahami | reverse complement strand
GAAGGCCAAATAAAGTGCTTTTGCTTTCGTCTAGAAACACACAGCGTCTCCCTGACATGGCTGCTTCAACACTAACTGCGGTTACTGAAACCACGCCTTCTTTCTTTGCGTGCACATTTGGGCGGCATTATGCAAATATTTCCACATAGTGAGGTAGATATGTGGGGGCGTGTTAGAACGAGCCATTTTAGGGGGGTGTGGGAGAGTCTTAATTTGATAAAGAATATCTCTTTGGTTTTGAGACTTTAGTCTTTGCAACTTCAGGGATCTTATCTATGCACAATCAGCTTGTAACACTCCAAAGAGAAAGGAAAACTTGAAATCGCATCATATGACCCCTTTAAAATAAAATAAAATATTTACTAATGATGGAATACACTGCCTTAACTACAAATCACAAAGCCCTTTCAGACTAACTATTTCCTGCATATTATGGGAAAAGTGAGTCACTGCTAAATTTACTGTTGAACATGTGCTCTTACATTGTAAACCATATAATAGAGAAATAATTTAGCTTTTCACAATTTTTGAAATATGGACATCATAACTATTTCATCATAACAATCTATTTCAAAACAGATACGGTCAAGAATGCACTTTATAACTTTCTGCTAAAATATTTCGCGAGACAGGTTTGATTAAAAGGATTTTTGTTTTTTGTTTCTCCTCTATCTGGACTTCACACCCCATCCCAGTAGGTGGCGGAAGTTCACATTAACCTGGTGCCAACTGCCACAAAACGTGAAAGAAGAAGAAGTAGCGTCTGTTCGCAGAAGAACCTTTGCGAGGACAGAACTGTTGTTAATGAATTGTTCCTTGTATTTATGTATTTACATCGGAAGCCTGTTATTGTCAGTTTCGAACACAAACGTCCGAAATTATGACAAATTGAGGAAATCGTCTTTCGATTTAACATCACGAAATTCCAGCGGGTAAGGTGAAGGTATTACTAAATTCATTCTTACTTTCATTACATTTCATTAATCTTAAATGTATTAATTAACTTTTGTGTTAATTTCACCCAATGTGAATGTTATACTTATTAGTATTTGCTGCTAATTCACTATTGACGTGTGTGTGTGTGTGTGTGTGTGTGTGTGTGTGTGTGTGTGTGTGTGTGTGTGTGTGTGTGTGTGTGTG
>NW_015505219.1:3067414-3067696 GCF_001515645.1 Sinocyclocheilus grahami | reverse complement strand
TCTCTCTCTCTCTCTCTCTCTCTCTCTGTGTGTCTGTGTCTGTGTCTGTGTCTGTCTGTCTATCGAAAATCAACTATGGTTTTACTACAAATAAAACCCAAACAATTCATGGTTACTCTAGTTAAACCATGGTAACCACAAATAAACCATGGTTTTGCTACACTAACCATAGTTTAATAGTATTTGTAAAAAAAACTAAAACGGTGCAGTGGTTATACAAATAACCAATTAATCAATAAGTAACCAATACGCCAAAAACATGGTTACTGCCCTTTTAAAAGC
>NW_015505219.1:3053266-3067051 GCF_001515645.1 Sinocyclocheilus grahami | reverse complement strand
TCAGTACAGAGAATCCCCAAATGGAACTTCTGGAAGTTTCTTGTGAGTCCTGAGGGCCAGGTGGTGCGTTTCTGGAAGCCGGAGGAGCCCATAGATGACATCCGAAAGGAAGCCACAGCGCTTGTGCGGGATATTATATTGAAGAAGAGACAGGAACTATGATGTGCACAAACTCCCTTAGAGACTCAAAAGTGAATCGTTGTGCACGTTTAAGTGCGTATAGATACGCTGTGCTATTCTGGTAAATGTGAATGAAACTGGCAGAAGATGTGTCAGTTAAAGCCTGTCTTTGTGTGCTTAATGCGTGTTAATGTTAGCAATAATTTGGATTTTTGGAAGTATGATTTTGAAAAACAAAACACCAACATCTGTCTTTTTATCAGCTTGATTATTTAAAGAATCAACCATGTAAATGTATCAAACTACTTTTCTGGCAAGTGACCAGAAAACCACTGAACAATTATCAAGTCCATAATTGCATATGTTGCTCTTTTGGAATGAACGGAGAGTATAGCGGATTAATGCATATTCAGTTACACTAGCACACGCCGAATTGAGATTACCATGGGATCAGAAGTAATGTTACTTCATAAAAGTATTACTTCGTCTTGGCCGTTACATAATGTTTACTCTTAGTCTTAACATTTCAACATTTTCCCTGTCATTGTCTTTGGTTATGAACCTGTTGAATAAAAGTCATGAACAATGCTTTGAGATATGAGAAACTGTCAATTTTAGCATTTGAAGACCAAGAATATATATGTTAAAATATATACAAATAAAACAAAAAAAAACATGGTTAATAGTTAAACCATGGTAACCACAAATAAACCATGGTTTTGCTACACTAACCATAGTTTAATAGTATTTGTAAAAAAAACTAAAACGGTGCAGTGGTTATACAAATAACCAATTAATCAATAAGTAACCAATACGCCAAAAACATGGTTACTGCACTTTTAAAAGCATGGATCATTTTAAATATTAAATTACATATTTCCTTAACATTCTTTCTTTCTTTCTTTCTTTCTTTCTTTCTTTCTTTCCCCCAGTGAATATTATGATAGTGCTTGGTCAGGTTATATTTTCATTTAAAAAAAAAAAAAATCTGATCACAATTAAATGAATGGCTTAGAGTGGCAAAAGTCTGAAATTACTGAAAATGGACAGCACAAATGGCTGCACAGATACTTTTTACAACCTACACGTGATGGATAGGCTTTTCTTGAGAACTAGGTGTCCCAGTCTTGACATCAAAATGGATAAATAAAAGTTTGACAACAATACAAATGGCTTTGTACTTTTAAAAACCAGAGTATTTGAAGAATTAGGCTAGATGTGCTTAAGAATGGATGCACTGAAATTGTTCTGTCTTTGCAGTGCGTGAAGAGAATGCTTAACATTTCAAGCCAGATGTCAGCTCAGATGCAACTTTCCCTTCTAGATGAAGGAGGTTTGGGTCTTCACACTGAACTGACTTCTGCATATTCCTCAAAATCTTCAGATGGTCAGTGGATGGAGAAAAAACAAGAATTTGAGAAGGAACAAGAAGCCATTGTCACAACACAATGTGAGGACAATGATGTTAATGCAAAGATGTTGCAAAATAAGAATCGTAATGGAAACAAAAGAGTTTATGAATGCCCTGTGTGCCTTAAACGATTTGGTGCTCCATCCAAACTAAAAAGGCATGGTCTTATTCACACGGATCAGAGGCCATTTCAGTGTTCCATATGCTTTCGTGCCTTCAGAGAACGCTCTCATCTAAAAGTACACTTCAGATCTCACACCAACCCTTCATCACCTGTCACAACTGCCAGAAAAAGGATCTTTCCTGTATCCAAGTCTTCTGATCGCATGTGTGCGCTTCAACTCAAAAAGAAAAGTGGATATCAGTGTGAAATATGCTTGAAAAATTTCAGTTTCCCCTCAAAACTAACTCGACATCTGTTTGTTCATTTTGACGTCAAGGCTTACACTTGCACAATCTGCAGGAAGTCATTCAAGCAAGCCTATTATCTCCATAAACATCTCAAGGTACACACAGAAAAAAGAAACGGTAATTCTAGGTCGTGTAGCGTCCCGCAGAAGCAAGGGGCCAAATCTCCAACACCTGGAGCTTTTGAATGTACAAATAACTGCAGACTAGATGATGGTAATGTGTGTTTACCTCAGATATTAGACTCTTTAGAGACCAAAAAGCATGAAAAACCTGAATGCCGGAGCAAGCTTAACCAAAACGTCCAATTGATAAAATCAAATTCAAGTACCGTAGAGATTAAAAGCTCTGACACTTTGAAAAATGCTGAAGTGCAGATCCCAACCTCCAGCCCAATTTACCTTAAGCACACGCATAAAGGTGTGAATCAGTGCAGCATCTGTCTGAAGAACTTTCCATATCCTTCTAAGCTTGCCAGACATATTTTGAGCCACACAGATGTCAGACCATTTAAGTGTCACATGTGCTTGAAATCATTTAGATATCGGTGGCATCTGCAGTGCCATGTGAGGATCCACAAAAAAAAGGGTCAGAATATAATTGCTGGTCATTTGGAACAGGATTGTACAGTTTCATTTAGTAATGCCGCAAAATCTGAAAAACAAGATGTGCAAATACCCTCACAAGATGGAGCTGAAAACTCTGCTAAAGTTCACAAAAATCAAAATATGGTTATGGATTCTCAAAAAACGAGTGGTGACTGCAATGATTCAGGTGTATATTTGCAAGATTCCCTTCTAAATAAAGAAGGTTTGGATCTTCACACTGGACAGAGTTACACATATCCTTCCAAACACTCAGAGGGTCAGTGGATGGAGGAAAACCAAGGATCTGAGCATGGACAAGAAGCCAGTGTCACAACACAAAGTAAGGACAAAGATGTAAATGCAAAAGTGTCGCAAAGTAAGAATTTTAATGGAAGCAAAAGAGTTTATGATTGCCCTGTGTGCCATAAACAGTTTGGTGCTCCATCCAAACTAAAAAGACATTGTCTTATTCACACGAATCAGAGGCCATTTCAGTGTTCCATATGCTGCCGTGCCTTCAGAGAACACTCTCATCTAAAAGTACACTTCAGATCTCACAATATCCCTGAGAAGCGGAGAGCACCATCACTCCAGAGCTATAGAAACAATAGTGTGCCCTGTAATCGAGCATCTAAGTCAAAGTTAAAACCCTCTCCAAAACAACCAACTGCCCAAGACTATACCAAATCAACAGATAATGAAAAGTCAACAGTGCACCAAGACCAAAATATGGTTACAGAGAATATGGCATCTCAAAAAATAAGTGGTGACTGCAATGATTCAGGCATATATTTGCAAGATTCCTTTCTAAATGAAGCAGTTTGGGATCGTCACACTGGACAGATTTCTGCATATTCTTCCAAACCTTCAGAAGGCCAGTGGATGGAGGAAAACCAAGAAACTGAGGAGGAAAAAGAAGCTAGCGTCACAACACAAAATGAGGACAAGGATGTAAATATGAAGGTGTTGCAAAGAAAGAATTCTAATGTAAACAAAAGAGTTTATGATTGCCCTGTGTGCCATAAACGGTGTAATTCTAGGTCGTGTAGCGTCCCGCAGAAGCAAGGGGCCAAATCTCCAACACCTGGAGCTTTTGAATGTACAAATAACTGCAGACTAGATGATGGTAATGTGTGTTTACCTCAGATATTAGACTCTTTAGAGACCAAAAAGCATGAAAAACCTGAATGCCGGAGCAAGCTTAACCAAAACGTCCAATTGATAAAATCAAATTCAAGTACCGTAGAGATTAAAAGCTCTGACACTTTGAAAAATGCTGAAGTGCAGATCCCAACCTCCAGCCCAATTTACCTTAAGCACACGCATAAAGGTGTGAATCAGTGCAGCATCTGTCTGAAGAACTTTCCATATCCTTCTAAGCTTGCCAGACATATTTTGAGCCACACAGATGTCAGACCATTTAAGTGTCACATGTGCTTGAAATCATTTAGATATCGGTGGCATCTGCAGTGCCATGTGAGGATCCACAAAAAAAAGGGTCAGAATATAATTGCTGGTCATTTGGAACAGGATTGTACAGTTTCATTTAGTAATGCCGCAAAATCTGAAAAACAAGATGTGCAAATACCCTCACAAGATGGAGCTGAAAACTCTGCTAAAGTTCACAAAAATCAAAATATGGTTATGGATTCTCAATGGTGACTGGGTGACTGCAATGATTCAGGTGTATATTTGCAAGATTCCCTTCTAAATAAAGAAGGTTTGGATCTTCACAAGTTACACATTTACACATATCCTTCCAAACACTCAGAGGGTCAGTGGATGGAGGAAAACCAAGGATCTGAGCATGGACAAGAAGCCAGTGTCACAACACAAAGTAAGGACAAAGATGTAAATGCAAAAGTGTCGCAAAGTAAGAATTTTAATGGAAGCAAAAGAGTTTATGATTGCCCTGTGTGCCATAAACAGTTTGGTGCTCCATCCAAACTAAAAAGACATTGTCTTATTCACACGAATCAGAGGCCATTTCAGTGTTCCATATGCTGCCGTGCCTTCAGAGAACACTCTCATCTAAAAGTACACTTCAGATCTCACAATATCCCTGAGAAGCGGAGAGCACCATCACTCCAGAGCTATAGAAACAATAGTGTGCCCTGTAATCGAGCATCTAAGTCAAAGTTAAAACCCTCTCCAAAACAACCAACTGCCCAAGACTATACCAAATCAACAGATAATGAAAAGTCAACAGTGCACCAAGACCAAAATATGGTTACAGAGAATATGGCATCTCAAAAAATAAGTGGTGACTGCAATGATTCAGGCATATATTTGCAAGATTCCTTTCTAAATGAAGCAGTTTGGGATCGTCACACTGGACAGATTTCTGCATATTCTTCCAAACCTTCAGAAGGCCAGTGGATGGAGGAAAACCAAGAAACTGAGGAGGAAAAAGAAGCTAGCGTCACAACACAAAATGAGGACAAGGATGTAAATATGAAGGTGTTGCAAAGAAAGAATTCTAATGTAAACAAAAGAGTTTATGATTGCCCTGTGTGCCATAAACGGTTTGGTGCTCCATCTGAACTAAAAAGGCATTGTCTTATTCACACAAATCAAAGGCCATTTCAGTGTTCCATATGCTGCCGTGCCTTCAGAGAACACTCTCCTCTAAAAGTGCACATCAGAACTCACACCAACCCTATGAAGAGGAGGACACGATCACTCCATAGCTATAAGGACAACAGTGTGCCCTGTAATCGAACACCCAAGTCAAGGTTAAAACCCTCTCCAAAATATCTAACTGTCCAAAACAATGCTAGTTCAACAGAAAAACAACAGTCAACCGTTCACCAAGATGCAAATATGGTTACAGAGAATGTGGCGCCTCAAATGATTAGTGGTGACTGCAGTGATTCAGATGTATATTTGCAAGATTCCCTTCTAAATAAAGGAGGTTGGGATCGTCACACTGGACAGAGTTCTGCATATTCTTCCAAACACTCAGAGGGTCAGTGGATGGAGGAAAACCAAGAAACCGAGGAGGAACAAGAAGCCAGCGTCACAACACAAAATGAGGACAAGAATTTTAATGGAAGCAAAAGAGTTTATGATTACCCTGTGTGCCATAAACGGTTTGGTGCTCCATCCAAACTAAAAAGGCATTGTCTTACTCACACAAATCAAAGGCCATTTCAGTGTTCCATATGTTGTCGTGCCTTCAGAGAACGCTCTCATGTAAAAGTACACTTCAGATCTCACAATATCCGTGAGAAGCGGAGAACACCATCACTCCAGAGCTATAGAGACAATAGTGTGCCTTGTAATCAAGCATCAAAGTCGAGGTTAAAACCCTCTCCAAAACAACCAACTGCCCAAGACTATACCAAATCAACAGATAATGAAAAGTCAACAGTGCACCAAGACCAAAATATGGTTACAGAGAATATGGCATCTCAAAAAATAAGTGGTGACTGCAATGATTCAGGCGTATATTTGCAAGATTCCCTTCTAAATGAAGGAGGTTGGGATCGTCACACTGGACAGATTTCTGCATATTATTCCAAACCTTCAGAAGGCCAGTGGATGGAGGAAAGCCAAGAAACTGAGGAGGAACAAGAAGTCAGCGTCACAACACAAAATGAGGACAAGGATGTAAATGTGAAGGTGTTGCAAAGAAAGAATTCTAATGTAAACAAAAGAGTTTATGATTGCCCTGTGTGCCATAAACGGTTTGGTGCTCCATCCGAACTAAAAAGGCATTGTCTTATTCACACAAATCAAAGGCCATTTCAGTGTTCCATATGCTGCCGTGCCTTCAGAGACCGCTCTCATCTAAAAGTGCACATCAGAACTCACACCAACCCTGTGAAGAGGACACGATCACTCCACAGCTATAAGGACAACAGTGTGCCCTGTAATCGAACACCCAAGTCAAGGTTAAAACCCTCTCCAAAATATCTAACTGTCCAAAACAATGCTAGTTCAACAGAAAAACAACAGTCAACAGTTCACCAAGATGAAAATATGGTTACAGAGAATGTGGCGTCTCAAATTATTAGTGGTGACTGCAGTGAATCAAATGTATATTTGCAAGATTCCCTTCTAAATAAAGGAGGTTGGGATCGTCACACTGGACAGAGTTCTGCATATTCTTCCAAACACTCAGAGGGTAAGTGGATGGAGGAAAACCAAGAAACTGAGGAGGAACAAGAAGACAGCGTCACAACACAAAATGAGGACAAGGATGTAAATGCGAAGGTGTTGCAAAGAAAGAATTCTAATGTAAACAAAAGAGTTTATGATTGCCCTGTGTGCCATAAACGGTTTGATGCTCCATCTAAACTAAAGAGGCATTGTCTTACTCACACAAATCAAAGGCCATTTCAGTGTTCCATATGCTGTCGTGCCTTCAGAGAACGCTCTCATCTAAAAGTACACTTCAGATCTCACAATATCCGTGAGAAGCGGAGAACACCATCACTCCAGAGCTACAGAGACAATAGTGTGCCTTGTAATCTAGCATCAAAGTCGAGGTTAAAACCCTCTCCAAAACAACCAACTGCCCAAGACTATACCAAATCAACAGATAAAGAAAAGTCAACGGTGCACCAAGATGAAAATATGGTTATAGAGAATATGGCGTCTCAGATTATTAGTAGTGACTGCAGTGAATCAGATGCATATTTGCAAGATTCTCTTCTAAATAAAAAAGGTTTGGATCTTCACACTGGACTGAGTTCTGCATATTTTTCCAAACCTTCAGAGGACCAGTGGATGGAGGAAAACCTAGAAGCTGAGGAGAAACAAGAATCCAGTGTAACAACACAAAGTGAGGACAATGATGTAAATATGACGGTGTTGCAAAGTAAGAATTCTGATGGAAACAAAAGAGTTTATGATTGTCCTGTGTGCCATAAACGATTTGGCGCTCCATCCAATCTAAAAAGGCATGGTCTTATTCACACAAATCAGAGGCCATTTCAGTGTTCCATATGTTGCCGTGCCTTCAGGGAACGCTCTCATCTAAAAGTACACATGAAAATTCATAATGTCCCTGTGAAGCGGAAAAAAACATCACTCCAGAGTTACAGAGACAACAGAGTGTCCTGTAATCGAGCATCTAAGTCAAAGTTAAAACCCTCTCCAAAACAACCAACTGCCCAAGACTATACCAAATCAACAGATAAAGAAAAGTCAACCGTGCAACAAGATCAAAATGTGCTTACAGAGGATATGCGGTCTCAAAAAATGAGTGGTGGCTGCAGTGATTCAAGTGTATATTTGTCAAAAAGTACTAGTCCTTTAGAGAATGTTGAGAACAAGGTTGTTTTCTCGTGCAACAACAAATCAGCTTGGGGTCTGACACATAAAACTGACATCTTGCTTGATGGGAAAAAGTCATCTGACATTGTGCCTTTTGGCAGGGTGAGTGACTGTCCACCCAAAACTGACTCATCTCGCCGTCATTGTGCTCCCGAATCAAGAACTGAGGAAAAATGGGCACATCACATGGATGATATTGAAGATTGTGTCTTTGTGGACTCTGACACTGTTGTGATACAGTGTGTCCCTGATTCTTATGAGCCCAGTTCTTGTCAGTATCAACAGAAACCTGATGACCCCAGACTCCCAGAAGTTTTTGTGAAGCTTGAGGACATTGAGGATCCAGGTGAATGCTTTATCAAACCTCCACATGACCTCCCCTTTTGTCCTGACTGTAGTCAGAGTTTCCGCACGATTAGGAATTTATATGGACATAATTGTACAAATAGGTATCCAGAAGGGGAAATTAAGAAATCCCACCAGTGTGACATTTGCTTCAAATTCTTCAATGCGCCATCCAAATTGAAGAGACACTATGTTACTCACACCGGTCAGAGGCCATTCCAATGCACACAGTGTCAGAAGTCCTTCACACAGTCCCATCATCTAAAAACACACATGCTGTCCCACAGGTAGAAGGGTTTCTCAAGGGTTGTCCAAAGATATGCCCAAACCAAAAGCGTTTTCAATTGTATTTCAGTTGTGTGCTATGAAGTTGTTGTTTTTTTAAATACGTTTGGCTTTTAAAGTGCCCCTATTATGGATTTTTGAAAATTACCTTTCAAGCAGTGTGTAACATGGCTCTAAGTGAATGAAAACATCCTGCAAAGTTTAAAATCTGAAAGTGCACCTTGTATAACGTTATCGTCTCTCAAACGAAAGAGTCGACTCTGAATCATTCAAACGAGTCATCTTTAAAACGAATCCCAAGCCGTTTCATGTTGAAGTCAACATGAAACATTAGCATATTGCCCGCCCACTTGTTTGTATTTTCGCATTGGTCTGAATGAAAATGCAAATTCATTCTTTGCCACTAGGTGCCGCTTTTGGAGCGGTAAAATAGCTGTTTCCCCGGTAACGCTGTACACAAAGCAGCACTGCCCTAAACACTGGCTGTGTCCGAAATCGCCCCCTATAGCCTCATTCACTATTCCCTACATTAGGTCACTAATTCAGTTCACTAGAAGGAGTGAATGAAAACTGAGTGCACCGGAAGGAATGCCGCTTTTGCATAGTTTGTGCTTGCTGTTTATTAATCATTTGAAACTAGCAAACTAGCAGCTCCAGTAGTAAGATTAGAGGATTTATCTTGAACTCTGTCACGGAAATTATGTATAAACCCTAATCAAACAATTTAATAATGAATTTACAATGAATTTATACCAGTGTTGTACATTATGCTGTACGCCATGGATGAGCGCTTTGTAAAAATTAACGGATTGATTATTCAGCTGCGGGCACCATCTTCTGGCGAGATGCGGGAATTCATTCGGCGCGTGACTCTCATGGTGCATTATGGGCATTCTCTAGCCGTTGAGCGTGCACCAGTTGTACACTCGTTTTTGCAGTGCATTGTGGGATTGAATGAGTGCACTCGAGAACGTCCACTATGGTTTCGGACACCACTAAAAATGGCTGTTCCCTCAAATAGTGCCCTATTTAAGGGTATAGGGGGCGATTTCGGACACATCCACTGCTTTATTAGGCATGAGGAAATCGACCAATCGCCAATCGGACCAATCACCGCAGATTAGCGTCACGCAAAGGAGGGGTTTGGAAAAATTATTCCTTGAGCAAATCGTTTGGGAGTCTTTGAGCTAATAAGGTAAAAAAAAATGCATATTATTAGACAATGAAAGTGTTTTTTGACCTCGCATGCATGTCAACCTGTTGTTGGGGATCCCCAAACCAAAAATTTTCATAGTAGGAGCACTTTAAAATTAATTTAGGATGTTTTGTTACAGTGTGATGTAATCATATATTTGTGTGATGAATTCATTTATTTTGCATAATACATTAATGTGTAAAAAAACAAGACAGAAATGTGCAAGTCGCTTTGGATAAAAGTGTCTACTACATGTAAATAAAAACATTGACATTTGGTGGGTCATTTCCCGAGTGCCTGTTCCATTTCTTCTTCTTTTAATTTAACAATAAATCAAGTAATTTGCTGCACTGTAAGAAATGTGCTTCAGATATCATTACAACAACACCAAAGTGTTGCATGGCATTTGACCATCTGTTTTAAATTTTTCCGACTTAAAAAAACATTATTCAGTATCTGTTATTTGCAGTACTTCTATGTATACCCACTAGATGGTGTAATTTGCTTTCTCACTGTTACCAATTTACAAAAGTAACGGACACTTATGGGCCACCGCAAATGTCTATAGCACGGAAATATGTCATTATGGTTTTTACAAAGCTACCAATCAGGTTAGCACACTATAGCTGAAATTAATGTATCCTATATAAGTATCCTTAAGCCTATCAACACATTTTATACATGACTTTTCAACTTAAACCTCTTTTTGTAAACTTCTGGAGTCCTTTCCTTCAGTAGTATGGAGGTGTAATGATAATTGAGAGTTTTGAGTTCAAGTAGGAAACTCTAGAAAAAAAAATCCTATGGTTAATTTTGTCAATCTATCCATATATTTCCTGAAATGAGGAGAGTTTATTTATTTTTACCTTAGCAACTAACAGGAAATCACTCCATGCACCTGTAGGCTTTATTCAAGTTTAATACGTGCCTGTTGTACCTGGGAACAAGTACCTCACCTGACACACTGACCTCTGTTATGCCAAGTTTTAATTGTATGTATTACCAGTTCCATTTGTTGATTCTGCCAATAGAGCGACAACAAACCTTCCCCTTGTCAAAATCCTTCCCATGTCAAAATCTTGGCAAGACACAGTCTAAGTTAAACACACCAGTTATTTTTGCAATTCATGTTGACACCTGGTGTCTTGTTTCATCAGACCATTTGTGCATCTGTGCAAACAGAGTGAAAGGTTAAGATCCATTTAAGACAAAACAAGTGATAGCCAACTGAGTCTTTTGTACTCTTCTGTGATTGAAGTCAGCAGCTGAATATGGTGAACCTCTTGAGAGCAGTTGGTACACTCTGCTAAAGACTGAGCACTGCCTGCAGCATAGATGAAAAAAAGCAATAAAATGTCCATTGTTTAGTTCTGAAAATTATCATTTATATTTTTGTCTTTGGAGTTAATGTCTTCAGCTGTAGCACAGCAAATCATTATGTGCTACAGGACTGAATGGTGTGAACGTGTAATTTATCCCATGCTATATCTGAGCACACTGAACTGGCTGTCCAAAACCTAAAAAGTGTGACCTTATCGGGCAGTGTCTGAAGGTATTATGCTTTGATGCAGATCCGTATGTCTGTACATTTTGAATCTTCTCAAAATGAGAAGTTGTAACCTTTTAGAGCATTCCAATGGCCTGAAGCCACAAGGGTCTCTCTCAGCTGTAGCCCCCAGGGTCTGTCTGCTGGCCCTCTCCTGTGTGTTTGTGTTAGTGGTAATAATAGAAGGTTAAGTGTGTGATGATGTGGGAACCAGTCTTTGGAGCTGGGGTGAGAATGAGAGGCATCTCTGAGGGTAGGAAGCCAGGATATTTAGGACAGGGCAGGGTCTTTTACTTCAGCAGCAGAGGTTCTGGTTTCAAGGCCATCACCCAGCCTTTATTCGAGATTATGTTTGACACAGACCACTCAATCATCAAACTGTGTCTGACCTTTGCAGTACTGTATCTGGTTATTGATTACTGATTTATTTACTGATATACCAGTTCACAACAATTTCGAATTTTACAACAAGTGTATTTTATTTGGTTTGCCTGACTTGGATGTCTAACGCATATAAATACAGCTGAGTGCAATGTGAATTATTGAACGTCAGTTCTGTGGGTCATGATGAGCGAGGTTAGCGACATGCAACATGGCTCACATCATAATTATGTAACCATACAGCTATTTATAAAATGTGAGTGACAATGTCAGAACATTGCTCAGTACATAGTATTGCATATCTGATTAAGTCGTTTCTGAAATCATACATGTGTTGTGTGATGAATGTCCCAATCAATTCATTTCAGCAAATCAGAATATGAAATGCATTGCGTTTCAGAGGCCCTGACAGCAAGCAATGTGTACTGTGACAAGACCAGACAGCATTACTATCCAGAGAATTTGACCCTAGTGTAATAATGTTTCTCTGCTCAACGGAAACCACAGCTCATCTGAAGACTTATGACCTGCAGCTTTCCTTTTTAAGTAACTAATAAGCACAAGAGGTGTTTAAAGGGCAAAGGAGATGCACGTATGTTTCAAAAAGAAAGATGTCTCGGAAAACCATTTGCATAGCCTTTTAAGATTAGCTAGGAACACTGCGAACAAAAGATTACTGTAATTTTGGAATACCGTGAGGAGATGCCTTCAATGTGAATGTTAAACAGAGTTTTGAAGTGTGAGTGGATTATTGGAAGAGCTGCGGGAGAAACAGCAAGTAGATCATAAGCGCAACTGCTGGCCCTTTAAATGCTGTTTTGTTGCTAAAAGGATTTAAAGTTTAGGCCTACTGTAAATTCAAAGCGAGTGTATTGCAGAGGAAAGCAAGTTGTGAAGACTGCATTTTCTGGGTAGACTTCATTCTACAGCAACACATATGTAAAAGAACAGCCTTGATGATCATGAACATTTTTGGGTATCTTGTCTGAAATACATTTCCAAACATTGGCATATTCGCACACGTGCGGTTCGCGCAAACATCAAGGTTATTTGTGTAGCAGCCAAATCACCCTTAACACAGCCACAACGAGTTCAAATAGAGGAAACCTTAAGCCCCTGCCGGCTGACAGATGCTCAGACAGAGAATGTTGGGGATTATGCAAAAAAGAACATGTTACATCTCTCAGTAGTCACATGAATTTAACACTATGAGAGGGAACGGTCATTACTTGTAGACAGTGTAGCGCAAATAACATTTCAATGGAGATCAAGACCCAGCAACCAGACATACTGGCTTTTGCCTCCGAAAATGAAATGCTGATACAGGAGAGAAGAGGTGAACTGAGAGGGATGATAACAGCAAAACTCAGCAATTCTTGGTTAAATAATAGAGTTAATAGAGTGCACACTGGCAGTGGTTGGTGAAGTGACTTCCAAAATCCCTATTTAACAATCCTCTATTTATTATTATAATTCTGCTAACTTAAGGGTGGTGGGTCTTTGACGTGGATTTTCAAGGGTGCTGATATGGTACCTCAGTGATCTCAGAGTAATCAGAGCAGCTTAATAAATTCATCTTAATCATCGCCTTTAAACGGTTGATGACTCTCAAGCCAAATAAAGTCTCATTAAGTATCTTTGATATCCAGTGCCAGTTCCATGCACGTAATAAAGCAGACAGATAACCCTACATGAGTTTTGCACTCTGCCTTTCATCTTCCTAAAGCTGAAACACTTCAACTATGATATAAATGGAAACAAATGGCAGGGACACGTTAGATGAAAGGGCTGGCCTGAATGGGGGATGGATGACAAAACAGCATTTTGGGCATCCTGTCTTGTCTATTGTGTTTTCAGGATTTTGCTCAAATTGAATTTGCACAAATGATAATTCGCCCTGATACATTTCTATTGTCAGTCCCCTCTATGTAGATATATCATTATGCTTCAAATTCTGTTTCCAAGACTAAAATATGATTTAATTCCAAAGTCAATTTACTTATCCCAATGTAGTGATATTAAACTGTGTATTATATAAAGATTATGGCTTCTCCAGATAGATAGATAGATAGATAGACAGACAGACAGACCGATAGATAGATAGATAGATAGATAGATAGATAGATAGATAGATAGATAGATAGATAGATAGATAGATAGATAGATAGATAGACAGACCACCAGACAGACGATAGATAGACAGACAGATAGATAGATAGATAGA
>NW_015505219.1:3044639-3053184 GCF_001515645.1 Sinocyclocheilus grahami | reverse complement strand
CAGACAGACGATAGATAGATAGATAGATAGATAGATAGATAGATAGATAGATAGATAGATAGATATTTCATGTTTTTATTTAGTTTTTCTGATGTTATGATCATTTCAAATGTTAAATACATTATAAAAATGATTACACACAAAAATGTCATTGCATATTGGCACAGAAAGAAACAACATAGCCTACAAATAGCAAATACACCATAATATTGTTGTTTCTAGTCAATAGTGTTCTTTTCTTTTGTTTATATTCTTTGTTTTTCTCAGATACGTTGACAAACTCATATTTTGCTTCTAAATGAAAATCTCAACACCTTAATATCTACAAAATGGGACATTGTTAAGTGTAAACGGCGGATTATTTGTTGTTTAAAGAGAAAAAAATCGCTTATTGTCTTGTAATGTATATTTAGCATGTAACTTGCAGATTTTTGGGATGCCGTTTCAACAATGTTCACGGTGATTAATGACGTGCTGAAAATCGTGGAATACCATCACTCGCCCCCCGCGATGCCCCCCTGCGTCTCTTCCCATACATGGGCGTAGGACCGAATGCCTCGCGGGGGTCTCTCCTCTCCGCGCCCTTCCATTCATGGCCACTCCGCTCTCAATGGCGCTAGGGCTACCAAATAAGGAGAGGGAAGTCCAGCGGGCGCCGGTCCACTCTTGGAGTATAAATTGGCTGCGGCTCAAGGCGCTGTCTACCATTCACTCTCTAAGGGAACCAGCTCCTGGTGCAGATCTGGTAAGCACAGCTAAAGCTTTTGAAATGTCAGACTTCGTTTAATGGGATGATCTTCTGAACGCTAGGATTTAAACTAGGTCAGTTCTGGTGCAATATCACTGGAATTCTAATGCAAATAATTGTCTCTTGAGCTAAACAAACAGGCTTCAGAGGCTTAGAGTTGTCAGTAATGAATACTTTGCTGACTTTGAGTTACAGAAAAAGTTTAGGTTTAGGTTTAGAGTTTTTGCAGTGATGGCATAGAAGAACCATTTTCGGTTTCTCAAAGAACCTTTTACTTAACAGTTCTTAAGTGTGAAGAACTTTTGAATAATCTGAATAACTTTTTTTCCACTATAAAGAACCTTTTGTTCAATGGAGGTTCATGGAATCATACACTCTTGGTTACCCAAAGAAACTTACAGTGAAAAGTTATTTTTCTTAGTGTGAAGAACATTTTATAATCTGGGGTAGTATTTTACTACTTCAAACTTTTTATATAAGTTTGTTGCCAAGGAACCAGGACACACTTTTTTTTCTTTTTTTTTTTTTTTAAGTTTTTCCACCTAATATTTATATTTAACAGCTTTGTTTTAATTAAATTAACTAACCAATAATGATTTTTCATACTTTCTAGCTTTTTTGTGCTTTTGTGCTTTTCATTATTTTTGAATTTAAAAGTCTATTTAACATTATTTTTATTTAAGAGTTATTTTAGTATTTTAGTACTTTAAACTTTTTATATAAGTTAGTTGCCAAGGAACCACTTTTTTTTTTTTTTTTTAGTTTTTCACCTAATATTTATATATATTTAACAGCTTTATTTTAATTTAATTAAAAACAAAGTGAAAAAAACGTTTTTTAAGTTTTAGTAATAATAACAATAGCTTTATTTTAACTAACCAATAATTATTTTTCATACTTTCTAGCTTTTGTAATTTTGTTAGGCTTTTGTGATTTACATTATTTTTTATTTAAAAGTCTATTTAAATGTATTTTTATTTAAGAGTTAGTTTTAGTAATTTTAGTTCTCACTTTAACTTATTTTCAGTTATTTACCAAGGCAACATTTCTATTTTTTTATTTGTATCTAATATTTATATTATATTTTATTTCAGCTTTAATTAAATGAACAAAAAACTAAGGGTTCAAGTTTTAGTTTTAGTTAACAATAACACCAATGTTTTCTTCTTACCTAAGGTATGGAGTCTGCTGGTATCCATGAGACCACCTACAACAGTATCATGAAGTGCGACATTGACATCCGTAAGGACTTGTATGCCAACAACGTCCTGTCTGGTGGCACCACCATGTACCCAGGTATTGCTGATCGTATGCAGAAGGAGATCACTGCTTTGGCCCCCAGCACCATGAAGATCAAGGTAAAACATTTATTCAGTAATTCAGATTTCCTCTCGTCTTATAAATTTAATTAAATTTAGTAAGATGTTTGATTTGTAACCATCCCATATCTTCTTTCTCATAGATCATCGCTCCCCCTGAGCGTAAGTACTCCGTCTGGATCGGTGGCTCCATCCTGGCTTCCCTGTCCACCTTCCAGCAAATGTGGATCAGCAAGCAGGAATATGATGAGGCTGGCCCATCCATCGTCCACAGGAAGTGCTTCTAGGTGCCAGGATACCCATATTACATTGCTGATTATGGATGCAAAGAACAGAAATTCTCAACATTACCTCCACCTGTTACGCATGCAGGCCAGATTATACCTTTATTTTTCCTTGTACAGTATGTTTACACCAAAGTGCAATTTGTTTGTAGTTATTTACTGGATCATAAATAAATTTGTATGTGGATATTTATTGGTTTTTAAATAAACAAGACCAGGAAATTTGTGAAGAAATCTTTTTTTGTTTGTTTCTCCAGAAGTGGACATTAAGCGTTTTGCTGAATGGGAGGACAAGTGAAAGTTTGCGCATTGTGTTCATAGCCATCTGTTTGTCTTGTAGTACATTAAATAATAACTATATATATCGAATTTGATCTTTTAATTGAACTTAATGTATCTTAATGTTTTTCTACAGGAGGAAAATGCTTAACGAGATACTTTGCAGATTGCGTTCATATTCTGCTGTTCTGTGGCGACGGATTTGCGGGTCTTGTCTTTTTCTTGCAGGACCCTGTATGTTATAGTACTAAGTGATGTTTTATTAACAAGTTTCGGGAGGAGCGCACACAGATAATTAACACGGCCAGTTCATCATCAGTAATTACACCATCTATCCAATCAGCTCAAGAGAGAACCTCTATAAATAATCAAAGCAGCCTTACCTCCATTATCTCCCGTCCTTAGCATCCCTCCACCACCCCGACTCCTCACCTTCAGCCCGTTCCTACCCCAGCACGGGAAGGAACACTCGGGGGGAGCATTCTGGGTCCGGGCTTAATCCCGAGCTCGGACCCCTCTCCCCGGCCAGGGGGAGGACCCCGGGCTCGAGAGTAATTACCGAGCTCGGAGCCCTCTCCCCGGACAGCACGCCAAATACGCATAAACTTTACTCGGTTCATTATAAGTAAGTGTGAACTCGTGAAATTAGAAACGTTTAATCGTTTAATCACCACAGCGTCTTGTCTCCATTGGCAACACGCACGATTTGTGTTGATTGCAAGTGACGCGCAGGTATCAGAGAGTGCAAGTGGCGATTGGAAGTGACTTCGTAATTTAGTTTCTTTTTTCTTGTCTTCTCCACCTGGCTACTGTTGTAAAATGTTGAGCGATTCAAACAAAAAGTAATCAATAAACAGAACAAAATAAAAAAATAAAAGACTGCAAGTGACGTCGCTAGCGGAAGCGCAAGTGTCTGAGAGTGCAAGTCTGAGAATGCAAGTCTGACCCCTTGGTGACCATACGTGCCATTTTCCCAGGATGCGTCCTGGCCAGGATTTCTATATTGCCTAAAATATCTAGGTTTTGGCTTTGTTTGCGTGTGCAGACCGATCGGTGTATGACATCAAAATACCTTGAGAGCATTTTGTAAGCATAAGGAACCATCTGTATGGTATTTTGATATCATACACCGATCGGTCTGCACACGCAAACAAAGCCAAAACCTAGATATTTTAGGCAATATAGAAATCCTGGCCAGGACGCATCCTGGGAAAATGGCACGTATGGTCACCCTACAAGTGCAAAGACTGCAAGTGTGGGTATTTGGACAAAGCCTGAGAGTGCAAGTGCAAGGCTGCAGCTAGACCCTCTTGCCTTAGTCATGTTAGACGCCATATTGAATTTACCACGAAAGAAAACGAGGCTATGAGGGATAGACATACAGTCCTTACAACAATGCACTGTGGTGCTATCACATAATTTTCCCCAACTCACAGTTTTCAAAACAGTTTTATGGAGTTTTTGTCTACTGAGTTTTTTTTTTTTTTTTGGTTTGTTTGTTTGTTTTTTGCGTCAGCTGAACAATCGGTAACAGTAGGTATCCATAACAGTATTTATTAAAAACAGAGAAAACGTTGCAAACGTGTCCCATACCTTGTATCTTGTATCCTTATCTTATCGAAAAATATATTGCCATAATAGCTCCTTGTCACAAAACATTAATTAAACATGACTTAAAAGTCATTACTTCAATAAAACCTTAAATGAATACAAGTAGCAGCAAGCGGCTAATTTGGAGACAAAATCCCCAAACCGACAACACTGAATTCGCCACGTAAAGCGGCGTGCGTAATATTGTTGCTATGGTATGGAGGACGAAACCTGCAAAAACAATAAATACACAAATAAATAAATAAATATGCAAATAAATAAATAAATGTCTGTATAAATACACAAATTCTTGTTTAAATACATATAGAAATAATTAAACGTGATTAAAGTAGGCAAATACATCAAATAAATTGGTGAACAAATGGAAAATGTTTAACGAAATGCTAAACTCATCCTAACTATTTTCCTTTGATCACTCATTTATTTCTGAATGTAGTTCCACATTTATTTTCTCCTCTGCACAACATGCTAATGAGAGGGTGTCAACCATGGACTTGGTCTCATAGCTGGGGGCCCGGCTTTCCCGCTAACAGGAAATGCATGGTGTTAATCCAGTATGGCCTACGTAAAGTCACTTTTTCCGTTTAACAGAGCAAGATACATTAAAAAACTGAGCTGTATTGTCCGTACAGTATCTGTGACTTTACAAAAGATCCAAAGAAATGGCCAGTGTATTTATTTATTTATTGTTGTTGCAGGTTTCGGCCTCCATACTATGGTGACCTGGTTCATTCAACAAACTCTACTTCTGTTCGCCAGCGTTTTGGCGGCAGTTGAAAAAGCGCGCTCTGGCTAAATTAGTAAAACGTTGGACCTTTTGGCTTTCTTTGCCGGTGTTCAAGCCTTAATTAGCCTACCCCCCATGATCCGCGCCCTGTTTATTCGACAAACACTAACTCTAGACTCTAATCTCCTATTCTGTCACGCTAGTGAGTGAGTGTGTGAGTGTGTCGCCGGTCTCCGGAGGTCTCCCAGTGAATTGAGTTTATCACCAATGATTTTTATTACGGATTAATCAGGGCATCTCTGGCATATTCGGAGAATAATGAAACGGAGACATCCTGCTGTTCTGATTTCTCTCCAACAACCTGTCTGCGCGTGACGCAAGGGGAGGAGGGGGGGCAGTCTACTTAAAGCGGGATTAGCACGAGCCAAACATTATACTCCCCTCCGTTCAGGCTTCAGAGCGACCTATCGTCCTGCTCGCGAGACAGAAAATAGGAGGGCTTTAGACTAATCAGGACCTCAGAGGAGTGCGCCCTCCCGAGCGAGGCGTGGAAGACAAGGTGGACAGCAGCGACTAATCAATGCACTCGCCTGATACTACACTCGCCTTCGGAGCGGAACAGTAGCTCGCGTTTGATTTCACTCGCTCCACTGTGTTATATCGTCTCCGAATGAACAGCCATGGGGGAATGGACAATTCTCGAGCGTCTCCTGGAGGCGGCTGTCCAACAGCACTCTACTATGATCGGGAGGTGAGGAAAAAAGTAGAAAATGTTTATTGATTGCTTTGCACATTAAAATAAAAAAATATTGAGGTCATTACGCAGTGACCCTTCTAAATGAGGGCGATTGGCTATTGGAGCTTAATGTGCGCGTTGTAAAGGACGGGAAGAATTAAGATTACTGTTGCTGTTGTTATAGTTATTACTGCACATTTTAGCCAACAAAGCTGCTGTGCCATCGGAAACATATTGCTGTTTCATGTCAGATCTGATTTGCTTTCAGAGAAATGTTGTGCGCTTGTGCGTTTGCCTATGGAGAGAGTTTCAGCACTGGACAGCTCCCCTCGACAATCTGCACAGTCTATACTCTAGAGAATAGAAAACCATACAGTTCAAACCTGTTAGCTGTAAATAATCATATCATATACAATAAAGGTTAGATTTAACAGACATTGCGTGCAATTTTACTGTAAAAACTAAAAAGTGGCGTTTTTGAAAGTAAATTACCTTAAAAATAACGGTAGAATATTTGGCACAACAATAAATGTACAGTAAATGTACAGTCGCAGTACATAAATGAAAAGTCACTTTATAATTTACGGTGGAAATCCGTACAAAGGCGTTCAAATGTATAAATCCACGCGTGGCACATCACATTTCAATAAAATACTGCTGTTTCTTTTTCTTTTTTTTCCTAATCAGTCATGTACATTCATAGTGCATTTTATGTTATTTAGTTAATGTATATAACATTAATCCAGCGCCATGTCTGTTGCTACCTTAATATTGTTTTGTGTGATGTATCTAAATGAACAACACTGTACTGTATGCTGAGCGCATTTATGTACTGTGGATGCACTTGCTATTTTTTTCACATTTGATGAAACTGTATTCATCATGTGGTCTTGTGTTTAACAATATGTATAAGTATATGCAGAGCAGAGCTTAGTACGTTGTAGTTATTGGGATATTAATATTGTCAGATAACAGTATCAGTAGATAGTATCAGTCCTATCTGGAATACTGTTCATATTGGAATATTAAAATTAAATCAGTTAATATATGGTTATGGTTTTTACAGTGAATTTCTAAAAATCACAGCAGAATTTTAATTTCATTTTCTTATACTTCTTTTCTTGTTTTAACATGATATATATATGTATTTATTTATTTATAGTGGTGCAGAATTTGCACCCTTAAAATTAAGTGTTGTCAATGTATTTTTACAGTTTCTAGAGTTTTCTAGAATTTCTAGCAACCACAAATGCCCATTTTTTATTTGTATTTATTTTTTAAATTAATCTATTTATTTATTTAGTTATTTATTGCAATTTTTATGTGTTTTATATTCCTTTGTTTGTTTTGACTTAACTGCTTGAGAATACCGTAGCAGATACACTATGAACTAAAATATTTGTGTCCTTATGTTTAGGATCCTACTGACAGTGGTGGTGATCTTCCGGATTCTAATCGTTGCAATAGTAGGAGAGACCGTGTACGACGACGAGCAGTCCATGTTCGTGTGTAACACTTTACAGCCAGGCTGTAACCAAGCTTGCTATGACAAAGCGTTCCCTATATCTCACATCAGATACTGGGTGTTCCAGATCATCATGGTTTGCACACCCAGTCTGTGCTTCATCACATATTCGGTGCATCAGTCGGCCAAACAGAAGGAGCGGAGATACTCCATGGTCTACCTGTCCCTTGACAAAGATCCCGATTCAATGAAACGAGACGACAGCAAAAAGATCAAAAACACCATCGTGAACGGAGTACTTCAGAACACAGAAAACTCCACCAAAGAATCTGAGCCTGACTGTTTGGAAGTGAAAGAGATCCCCAGTTCAGCCAGGAGAACTACCAAATCTAAAATGAGAAGACAAGAGGGCATCTCAAGGTTTTACATCATTCAGGTGGTTTTCAGGAACGCGCTGGAGATCGGTTTCTTGGTGGGGCAGTATTTCTTGTACGGATTCAACGTTCCTGCCGTGTACGAGTGCGATCGCTACCCTTGCATCAAAGACGTTGAATGCTACGTTTCGAGACCCACTGAGAAAACCGTGTTCCTCGTCTTCATGTTTGCGGTCAGTGGGATTTGCGTGGTGCTCAACCTTGCAGAACTCAATCACCTGGGCTGGAGGAAAATTAAAACGGCGGTGAGGGGGGTTCAGGCCAGGAGGAAGTCCATATACGAGATCAGAAACAAGGACTTACCGCGGATGAGCATGCCGAATTTCGGCCGCACCCAGTCGAGTGACTCAGCCTATGTCTAATGTTCCTTCATGTGGTTCATCAAAGCAGAGGTGCTCAATCCTGGTCCAGGAAGACCTCAGGTTGCACATTTTAGATGAATCACCCATTTTAAGTCTTGGAGCCTCTATTCTAAATGAATAGTTCACTCAAAAATGACAATTCTGCCATCATTTACTCAACCTGTGTCGAGTCATTCCAAATGTCGTTCCAAATCTGTATGACTTTCTTCTGTTGACCACAAAAGAAGATATTTTGAAGAACGTTTTGGTCCATGCAATGAAAGTCAATGGGGTCCAAGACAACACTGAACCCCATTGACCATACTGAGATTTATTTATATATATACAGTGGGTACGGAAAGTATTCAGACCCCCTTAAATTTTTCACTCTTTGTTATATTGCAGTCATTTGCTAAAATCATTTAAGTTATTTTTTTTCCTCATTAATGTACACACAGCACCCCATATTGACAGAAAAACACAGAATTGTTGACATTTTTGCAGATTTATTAAAAAAGAAAAACTGAAATATCACATGGTCCTAAGTATTCAGACCCTTTGCTCAGTATTTAGTAGAAGCACCCTTTTGATCGAATACAGC
>NW_015505219.1:3040385-3044272 GCF_001515645.1 Sinocyclocheilus grahami | reverse complement strand
GGTTTTCAAAAAGTTTTATTGGGGTTTTGTTTTCTGAGTTTTTTTTTTTTTTTTGGTTTGTTTGTTTGTTTTTTGCGTCAGCTGAACAATCGGTAACAGTAGGTATCCATAACAGTATTTATTAAAAACAGAGAAAACGTTGCAAACGTGTCCCATACCTTGTATCTTGTATCCTTATCTTATCGAAAAATATATTGCCATAATAGCTCCTTGTCACAAAACATTAATTAAACATGACTTAAAAGTCATTACTTCAATAAAACCTTAAATGAATACAAGTAGCAGCAAGCGGCTAATTTGGAGACAAAATCCCCAAACCGACAACACTGAATTCGCCACGTAAAGCGGCGTGCGTAATATTGTTGCTATGGTATGGAGGACGAAACCTGCAAAAACAATAAATACACAAATAAATAAATAAATATGCAAATAAATAAATAAATGTCTGTATAAATACACAAATTCTTGTTTAAATACATATAGAAATAATTAAACGTGATTAAAGTAGGCAAATACATCAAATAAATTGGTGAACAAATGGAAAATGTTTAACGAAATGCTAAACTCATCCTAACTATTTTCCTTTGATCACTCATTTATTTCTGAATGTAGTTCCACATTTATTTTCTCCTCTGCACAACATGCTAATGAGAGGGTGTCAACCATGGACTTGGTCTCATAGCTGGGGGCCCGGCTTTCCCGCTAACAGGAAATGCATGGTGTTAATCCAGTATGGCCTACGTAAAGTCACTTTTTCCGTTTAACAGAGCAAGATACATTAAAAAACTGAGCTGTATTGTCCGTACAGTATCTGTGACTTTACAAAAGATCCAAAGAAATGGCCAGTGTATTTATTTATTTATTGTTTTTGCAGGTTTCGGCCTCCATACTATGGTGACCTGGTTCATTCAACAAACTCTACTTCTGTTCGCCAGCGTTTTGGCGGCAGTTGAAAAAGCGCGCTCTGGCTAAATTAGTAAAACGTTGGACCTTTTGGCTTTCTTTGCCGGTGTTCAAGCCTTAATTAGCCTACCCCCCATGATCCGCGCCCTGTTTATTCGACAAACACTAACTCTAGACTCTAATCTCCTATTCTGTCACGCTAGTGAGTGAGTGTGTGAGTGTGTCGCCGGTCTCCGGAGGTCTCCCAGTGAATTGAGTTTATCACCAATGATTTTTATTACGGATTAATCAGGGCATCTCTGGCATATTCGGAGAATAATGAAACGGAGACATCCTGCTGTTCTGATTTCTCTCCAACAACCTGTCTGCGCGTGACGCAAGGGGAGGAGGGGGGGCAGTCTACTTAAAGCGGGATTAGCACGAGCCAAACATTATACTCCCCTCCGTTCAGGCTTCAGAGCGACCTATCGTCCTGCTCGCGAGACAGAAAATAGGAGGGCTTTAGACTAATCAGGACCTCAGAGGAGTGCGCCCTCCCGAGCGAGGCGTGGAAGACAAGGTGGACAGCAGCGACTAATCAATGCACTCGCCTGATACTACACTCGCCTTCGGAGCGGAACAGTAGCTCGCGTTTGATTTCACTCGCTCCACTGTGTTATATCGTCTCCGAATGAACAGCCATGGGGGAATGGACAATTCTCGAGCGTCTCCTGGAGGCGGCTGTCCAACAGCACTCTACTATGATCGGGAGGTGAGGAAAAAAGTAGAAAATGTTTATTGATTGCTTTGCACATTAAAATAAAAAAATATTGAGGTCATTACGCAGTGACCCTTCTAAATGAGGGCGATTGGCTATTGGAGCTTAATGTGCGCGTTGTAAAGGACGGGAAGAATTAAGATTACTGTTGCTGTTGTTATAGTTATTACTGCACATTTTAGCCAACAAAGCTGCTGTGCCATCGGAAACATATTGCTGTTTCATGTCAGATCTGATTTGCTTTCAGAGAAATGTTGTGCGCTTGTGCGTTTGCCTATGGAGAGAGTTTCAGCACTGGACAGCTCCCCTCGACAATCTGCACAGTCTATACTCTAGAGAATAGAAAACCATACAGTTCAAACCTGTTAGCTGTAAATAATCATATCATATACAATAAAGGTTAGATTTAACAGACATTGCGTGCAATTTTACTGTAAAAACTAAAAAGTGGCGTTTTTGAAAGTAAATTACCTTAAAAATAACGGTAGAATATTTGGCACAACAATAAATGTACAGTAAATGTACAGTCGCAGTACATAAATGAAAAGTCACTTTATAATTTACGGTGGAAATCCGTACAAAGGCGTTCAAATGTATAAATCCACGCGTGGCACATCACATTTCAATAAAATACTGCTGTTTCTTTTTCTTTTTTTTCCTAATCAGTCATGTACATTCATAGTGCATTTTATGTTATTTAGTTAATGTATATAACATTAATCCAGCGCCATGTCTGTTGCTACCTTAATATTGTTTTGTGTGATGTATCTAAATGAACAACACTGTACTGTATGCTGAGCGCATTTATGTACTGTGGATGCACTTGCTATTTTTTTCACATTTGATGAAACTGTATTCATCATGTGGTCTTGTGTTTAACAATATGTATAAGTATATGCAGAGCAGAGCTTAGTACGTTGTAGTTATTGGGATATTAATATTGTCAGATAACAGTATCAGTAGATAGTATCAGTCCTATCTGGAATACTGTTCATATTGGAATATTAAAATTAAATCAGTTAATATATGGTTATGGTTTTTACAGTGAATTTCTAAAAATCACAGCAGAATTTTAATTTCATTTTCTTATACTTCTTTTCTTGTTTTAACATGATATATATATGTATTTATTTATTTATAGTGGTGCAGAATTTGCACCCTTAAAATTAAGTGTTGTCAATGTATTTTTACAGTTTCTAGAGTTTTCTAGAATTTCTAGCAACCACAAATGCCCATTTTTTATTTGTATTTATTTTTTAAATTAATCTATTTATTTATTTAGTTATTTATTGCAATTTTTATGTGTTTTATATTCCTTTGTTTGTTTTGACTTAACTGCTTGAGAATACCGTAGCAGATACACTATGAACTAAAATATTTGTGTCCTTATGTTTAGGATCCTACTGACAGTGGTGGTGATCTTCCGGATTCTAATCGTTGCAATAGTAGGAGAGACCGTGTACGACGACGAGCAGTCCATGTTCGTGTGTAACACTTTACAGCCAGGCTGTAACCAAGCTTGCTATGACAAAGCGTTCCCTATATCTCACATCAGATACTGGGTGTTCCAGATCATCATGGTTTGCACACCCAGTCTGTGCTTCATCACATATTCGGTGCATCAGTCGGCCAAACAGAAGGAGCGGAGATACTCCATGGTCTACCTGTCCCTTGACAAAGATCCCGATTCAATGAAACGAGACGACAGCAAAAAGATCAAAAACACCATCGTGAACGGAGTACTTCAGAACACAGAAAACTCCACCAAAGAATCTGAGCCTGACTGTTTGGAAGTGAAAGAGATCCCCAGTTCAGCCAGGAGAACTACCAAATCTAAAATGAGAAGACAAGAGGGCATCTCAAGGTTTTACATCATTCAGGTGGTTTTCAGGAACGCGCTGGAGATCGGTTTCTTGGTGGGGCAGTATTTCTTGTACGGATTCAACGTTCCTGCCGTGTACGAGTGCGATCGCTACCCTTGCATCAAAGACGTTGAATGCTACGTTTCGAGACCCACTGAGAAAACCGTGTTCCTCGTCTTCATGTTTGCGGTCAGTGGGATTTGCGTGGTGCTCAACCTTGCAGAACTCAATCACCTGGGCTGGAGGAAAATTAAAACGGCGGTGAGGGGGGTTCAGGCCAGGAGGAAGTCCATATACGAGATCAGAAACAAGGACTTACCGCGGATGAGCATGCCGAATTTCGGCCGCACCCAGTCGAGTGACTC
>NW_015505219.1:3029956-3038973 GCF_001515645.1 Sinocyclocheilus grahami | reverse complement strand
GAAAACTCCACCAAAGAATCTGAGCCCGACTGTTTGGAAGTGAAAGAGATCCCCAGTTCAGCCAGGAGAACTACCAAATCTAAAATGAGAAGACAAGAGGGCATCTCAAGGTTTTACATCATTCAGGTGGTTTTCAGGAACGCGCTGGAGATCGGTTTCTTGGTGGGGCAGTATTTCTTGTACGGATTCAACGTTCCTGCCGTGTACGAGTGCGATCGCTACCCTTGCATCAAAGACGTCGAATGCTACGTTTCGAGACCCACTGAGAAAACCGTGTTCCTCGTCTTCATGTTTGCCGTCAGTGGGATTTGCGTGGTGCTCAACCTTGCAGAACTCAATCACCTGGGCTGGAGGAAAATTAAAACGGCGGTGAGGGGGGTTCAGGCCAGGAGGAAGTCCATATACGAGATCAGAAACAAGGACTTACCGCGGATGAGCATGCCGAATTTCGGCCGCACCCAGTCGAGTGACTCTGCCTATGTCTAATGCTCCTTCATCAGTAGTTCATCAGAGCAGAGGTGCTCAATCCTGGAAGACCTCAGGATGCACATTTTGAAGTTAACACACAGTTGAAGTCTTGGAGCCTCTATTCTAAACTAATAGCTCACTCAAAAATGAAATATTCTGTCATACTCGACCTCATGTCGTACCAAATCTATATGACTTTCTTTCTTCTGTGGAACACAAAAGAAGATATTTTGAACAATGTTTTGGTCCATGCAGTGAAAATCAATGGGATAAAACTGGACCCCATTGATTTTTTTGTTCAAAATATCTTCATTTGTGGTCTACAGAACAACATTAGGGTGAGTAAGTCATGACAGAATATTCATATTTGGGTCCCAATAGCATCCAAAATGCATTTCTGGAGGACCCCAGGACCAGGTTGCATTCAATTATATACAAGAAAGGTTATGTTATGAACTGTTCATCTCACCTGTTTCATGGTGGGGTAGATGGATTTTGTTTGTCTGTTATGGACAACCAGAACTAACGGACCAAACGTTTGTTTCTTATCAGTTACTGAAGGGCACTGATGCAACTTTTTTATTGGTCAGAACGGAAAGCTTGCAATGAGTTTTCGACATTGGTTTTTTCGTTCATACGATCAGCTGAACCCGAAATATGTTTTGCACTAAATATGGATTTAAAGAAGCCAAATCGAACCTGTATTGTGCTGTGAAGGTCTTTTGTTTCATTATATTGTATTCTCATTCTGGTTTTAGCTCGCACATGTGATAGTTTCAGTTTACTCACCACAACTAGTTAGACCGCAGTTCACATATGTTTATCTGTACTATATGAATCTCTCTTCTGGCTTAGATAGGTTGGCATCTTTAATGATTTGGTTGCCTGTGCTTGCACCACTGACCTTAATGTAAGTTAGCGTTCCGTTATATTTAAGCTGACTTGCAGATCAGTAGCCGGTGAACTGGCCAATGCTGCATAATGCTTAACTGTCTATCTTTTGTATTTATTTATTTATTTATGTATGTATTGTATTTATTTATTTATTTTTGACACCAAAGCGGCCATTGCTTTCATTTGTGGAAAACAGATATATTGCTTTTATGTATTCAAGTGCCATATGTGTACATAGATATATATATATATATATTATAGTATATTGAAGGACTTACCGCGGATGAGCATGCCGAATTTCGGCCGCACCCAGTCGAGTGACTCTGCCTATGTCTAATGCTCCTTCATCAGTAGTTCATCAGAGCAGAGGTGCTCAATCCTGGAAGACCTCAGGATGCACATTTTGAAGTTAACACACAGTTGAAGTCTTGGAGCCTCTATTCTAAACTAATAGCTCACTCAAAAATGAAATATTCTGTCATACTCGACCTCATGTCGTACCAAATCTATATGACTTTCTTTCTTCTGTGGAACACAAAAGAAGATATTTTGAACAATGTTTTGGTCCATGCAATGAAAATCAATGGGATAAAACTGGACCCCATTGATTTTTTTGTTAAAAATATCTTCATTTGTGGTCTACAGAACAACATTAGGGTGAGTAAGTCATGACAGAATATTCATATTTGGGTCCCAATAGCATCCAAAATGCATTTCTGGAGGACCCCAGGACCAGGTTGCATTCAATTATATACAAGAAAGGTTATGTTATGAACTGTTCATCTCACCTGTTTCATGGTGGGGTAGATGGATTTTGTTTGTCTGTTATGGACAACCAGAACTAACGGACCAAACGTTTGTTTCTTATCAGTTACTGAAGGGCACTGATGCAACTTTTTTATTGGTCAGAACGGAAAGCTTGCAATGAGTTTTCGACATTGGTTTTTTCGTTCATACGATCAGCTGAACCCGAAATATGTTTTGCACTAAATATGGATTTAAAGAAGCCAAATCGAACCTGTATTGTGCTGTGAAGGTCTTTTGTTTCATTATATTGTATTCTCATTCTGGTTTTAGCTCGCACATGTGATAGTTTCAGTTTACTCACCACAACTAGTTAGACCGCAGTTCACATATGTTTATCTGTACTATATGAATCTCTCTTCTGGCTTAGATAGGTTGGCATCTTTAATGATTTGGTTGCCTGTGCTTGCACCACTGACCTTAATGTAAGTTAGCATTCCGTTATATTTAAGCTGACTTGCAGATCAGTAGCCGGTGAACTGGCCAATGCTGCATAATGCTTAACTGTCTATCTTTTGTATTTATTTATGTATGTATTGTATTTATTTATTTATTTTTGACACCAAAGCGGCCATTGCTTTCATTTGTGGAAAACAGATATATTGCTTTTATGTATTCAAGTGCCATATGTGTACATAGATATATATATATATATATTATAGTATATTGTAATCCTTATCATGAGATATGAATTCCATGAACTCTTTGCGTGGACTGTTTTAAAGGATGTCCGATCCCTTTAATGTGAGATGTTTGGGAATGGAAGAGTGAAAAAAAAAATTCATCCATCCATATTTTACATTCATGAAAAGTATGACATTGCATTTACAGTACATATAAAGCACAGTTGATCAGAAATCGGTGAATAAGGGGTTGAGATTCACTTCCCCTGGTGCTTCTATTTCTAAAAAAAAAAATGATGTTAGCAACTATGTGAGATGAAAATAAATTATGGAATTCATGACTAAAAAGCTGTGTGATTTGCATTGCTTCCTTTATGATAGAATTAGAATTTTAGTGTAATGCATCAGCAAAAAAGTGCCATTCTCCTCAAGGATTGAGGTCCCTGTCATCTTCCCCATGAATCAACTTCGTATCAGGTCAGTTAGTTGAAATGCTTGAATGTATTTTTTTCACTGGTTCAGCAGCACAGTGCTTAAATTTGATCCGGGCACCATAATTCTACCTGTCCAGCTTCAGTCATGCTGACACAATGACAGAGGCTTCCTCTCGGGCCGGTGCCCTGCACACAGCATCGCTCTGTTATGCAGAGGTCCGGTCCCTGCTGAAACTGCGGTGGCCCTTGTGCCAAGGTCACAGAGAAAGTGCTGAACACTGCAGCCGGTGGCCTCTAACTGGGATTTCTCTCTGCTGACAGATAGGGAGAGGCCTGAGACTCACAAAAGTGCCAAGATGACTCTTCAGCAGAGAGGAGGGGGTGGGAAAACTAGGCCCAAGCATCCTGACAGATCAATTTGGAATTCAGCAGGGACCTGATATTCCTCTTTGACACAACACAAACAGCGAAGGTCCAACCTGACAGGACATCAGTGTGTGTGTGTGTGTGTGTGTGCGTGTGCGTGTGCGTGTGCGTGTGCATGTGTGTGTTGTACAGTTTCAGACGGTGCTCTCTTACCCTCCCTCTTTCATTTGTTTCTTCTCAAAAAGTCCTAAAAAAAGTCCTCCAGAATTTGTTCTCTGATGCATTTAAAGGAAATCAATTCTGCTGTATGGCGGAATTATGGCATAATGAGTTATGAGTATGAGTTACTTAATAACACATTTTTATAAAAGAACCTTAAAAGTATATTAGCACTATTTAACAGCGTATTACATTAAGTATATTAAGTCACATTTAAGAATGCATCAGATACCGAAATAATAGAATCCAAATGGAATTTAATAAAAAAAATTTTTTTAAATAGTACAAACAAATATTTCACAAAAAAGATAAAACTGTTAATATAATATAAATTATTAGAATATATATCTTCTTCAAACAGCTTGTCCTACATAGGGATATACTATATTATAATATTATTTTTAAAATTAACAAAAATTATTTTTAATAAATAAATAATAAAAATAAATGTACTTTATCAAACTTTGTGCAAAATGGTAATGTGAAGATCTTTTGTTACTTTGACACCTGTTTACACTCGATCAGAATCATTTTAAAATGCCTAAGAAAAAACAATTCTGAGAAGAGCTCTAGCATAATTTGTTTGCAGATGCCACTTGGTTTGATATTTTATATCTAAGGCTAATAAATTAATCCATTTTTCAGTGTGCCTTAAACTATTTATGTCGTTTATGAATTGTATTATTTATTATTTAAACTTTACTCGGTTAGACTACATTTAAATCATGCTCCAAACAAATAAATTAGTAACTTCTTAACAATTCAAATGTGGAACATTTAAGCAATTCAAAGGATCGCATGTTTATTTTTAGCTCTCAGTCAGACTTAGTTCTGTGCAATGCTTAGAAAGCGTTTTGAATAATTCAGGCTCGATATACTGGCACAAGCTGTAATTCTCTAAAGCAGGTTAGGGAATGCTGATGCTTAGAACACCCCCCAAAGATCCCCTCCACCTACTCATCTATGAAGCTTAATAAAAGATTAAGGCAAAAGAGTGCCAATGCAAACCTTGACGGAAGCACAGAAGTGTCCTTGAGCATTAATAGAGAGTCTGAGACGTCTGTGACGTGTGCATTCTATCAATTTATGATATACTTAAATAGATTTAAAAAGTAACGCAAAAGTAACATAACACATCACTTTCCATAAACAGTAACTAATAATGTTTAGGGAGTAACACAATATTGAAATGCATTGCTTTTAAAAGTAACTTTCCCTAACAGTGAATAAAAGTTGCACTAAAGAGACATTTGCACCAAGAATGGCCTCTGGACAGATAACTATAACTGTACAGTTTCAGACGGTGCTCTCTTACCCTCCCTCTTTCATTTGTTTCTTCTCAAAAAGTCCTAAAAAAAGTCCTCCAGAATTTGTTCTCTGATGCATTTAAAGGAAATCAATTCTGCTGTATGGCGGAATTATGGCATAATGAGTTATGAGTATGAGTTACTTAATAACACATTTTTATAAAAGAACCTTAAAAGTATATTAGCACTATTTAACAGCGTATTACATTAAGTATATTAAGTCACATTTAAGAATGCATCAGATACCGAAATAATAGAATCCAAATGGAATTTAATAAAAAAAATTTTTTTAAATAGTACAAACAAATATTTCACAAAAAAGATAAAACTGTTAATATAATATAAATTATTAGAATATATATCTTCTTCAAACAGCTTGTCCTACATAGGGATATACTATATTATAATATTATTTTTAAAATTAACAAAAATTATTTTTAATAAATAAATAATAAAAATAAATGTACTTTATCAAACTTTGTGCAAAATGGTAATGTGAAGATCTTTTGTTACTTTGACACCTGTTTACACTCGATCAGAATCATTTTAAAATGCCTAAGAAAAAACAATTCTGAGAAGAGCTCTAGCATAATTTGTTTGCAGATGCCACTTGGTTTGATATTTTATATCTAAGGCTACTAAATTAATCCATTTTTCAGTGTGCCTTAAACTATTTATGTCGTTTATGAATTGTATTATTTATTATTTAAACTTTACTCGGTTAGACTACATTTAAATCATGCTCCAAACAAATAAATTAGTAACTTCTTAACAATTCAAATGTGGAACATTTAAGCAATTCAAAGGATCGCATGTTTATTTTTAGCTCTCAGTCAGACTTAGTTCTGTGCAATGCTTAGAAAGCGTTTTGAATAATTCAGGCTCGATATACTGGCACAAGCTGTAATTCTCTAAAGCAGGTTAGGGAATGCTGATGCTTAGAACACCCCCCAAAGATCCCCTCCACCTACTCATCTATGAAGCTTAATAAAAGATTAAGGCAAAAGAGTGTTTAAAGACTACGTTTCTTGGTAAACTTGACGTTACGTCTTTGTAAAGACGATGTGGGTCTTGCTATAGACAACGTACATTTCCGGGTATTTCTGGATGCGGTCATTACCTGGCGCTGGGTGATTGTCACGATCGCTGCCTCAAGTGTCTGGGCATTAAACACGCTGAGGTGGCGTTTGTGGATGAGTCATGTTCTCATTGTGGGAATATGATCATCTCGGAGTCGAGGGCCAAGCTCTGTTTCCTCAAAGGGGCGGAGCTCCGTTGCCTCTGCCTCGATCTAGTTCTCGTCATGGCGGCAGTCAAGCGGGGGCTTCTTCAGGCAGTAGCACGGGCAGTCTGAGGATAACAGTGGTGGCAAACCCTCCAGGGACCAGATCCTCGGAGGACCATCGCTCCTCTTGCACTCCGCAACCAGTTGAGCTGCCAATGGAACGTGCTGGGTACCAGGAACCAGCAGTATCCTTTGGAGCTCCTCCCGACGACTGGATGTCGATCACTGCATCGGAGGGTGAGCCGGAGCTTTCTGGAAAGGAAGATTAGGTTGCGCTGCTGTCCTCCGGGACTGTAGCAATGCCTGAATCTGATCCAGAAATAATGGCTATGCTTTCCCGGGCCGCCGAGAGGGTAGGGCTCGAGTGGAAATCTCCACCGCGTCCCGAGCCCTTTCTTCCTCGCTGCCCCACTGCGGGTACGCCTGTAGTTCCGTTGATGCCACTTGCGCGGCATCTGGGAGCCTGGCTAGCGCCACCCAGCCCGTCTCGATGGCTTCTTCAAACCGTCAGGCTCGGCTATGCGATTCAGTTCGCCCGGCACCCTCCCAAGTTCAGGGGCATCCACTTTACTTCAGTGAAAGCAGCAGATGCCCCTGTCTTGCGTGCAGAGATCGTAGTCCTGCTGGCGAAGGATGCGATAGAGCCGGTTCCTCCAGTCGATATGAAGATGGGGTTTTACAGCCCCTACTTCATTGTACCCAAGAAAGGTGGTGGGTTACGACCAATCTTGGAACTGCGTGTCTTGAAACGGGTCCTTCACCGGTTACCGTTCAAGATGTTGACGCAGGAACGCATCTTCGGGTGCATCCGTCCCCGAGATTTGGTTTGCAGCGATTGACCTGAAGGACGAGTACTTCATGTGTTGACCCTTCCGCACCACAGACCATTGGTGCGGTTCGAGTCCGAAGGATGAGCATATCAGTACGAGGTCCTGCCCTTCGGGCTGTCCCTGTCGCCCCGGGTCTTAACGTAAGTTGCGGAGGCATCCCTTGTTCCCCTGAGAGAACAGGGCATTCGCATTCTCAACTACCTCAACGACTGGCTCATATTAGCTCAGTCTCAGGTTCAGTTGTGCGAACACGGGGACTTGGTGCTCTTGCACCTCAGCCAGTTGGGCCTTCGGGTCAACTGGGAAAAGAGCAAACTCTCCCCGATGCAGAGGATCTCTTTTCTCGGTATGGAGTTGGACTTGGTCGAACAGACAGCACACCTCATGCAGGAACGTGCTCAGTCGGTGTTGAAATGCTTGAATACATTCAAGAGCAGGATGGAGGTCCCACTGAAAAAATTTCAGAGGCTCCTGGGAGACCGCTTCAACACTGGCTCCATGGCCGAGTCCCGAGGTGGGCGTGGCAACGCGGCACTCACCGGGTCCAAGTTACACCGGCCTGCTGGCAAACCTTCACCCCGTGGTCAGACCTTGCATTTCTCCGGGCAGGAGTGCCCCTAGACCAGGTCTCCAGGCATGCTGTAGTTCACACGGATGCCTCAACCACCGGCTGAGGGGCCACATACAACGGGCTTGCAGTGTCAGGGGTTTGGACAGGGCCCCAACTGCACTGGCACATCGACTGCCTCGAGTTGCTGGCAGTGCACCTTGCCTTGATCCGTCTCAAAGGGCGCTTACGAGGCACGCATGTACTAGTCCGCACGGACAACACCGCGACCGTTGCGTATATCAACCGACAAGGTGGTCTGCGTTCCCGTCACATGTCGCAACTCGCCCGCCACCTCCTCCTTTGGAGTCAGAAGCATCTGAGGTTGCTTCGTACTGTGCACATTCCTGAGGCTGCTCAACCGGGCAGCCGATGAGCTGTCTCGAGCTGAGCTCCCGGGAGAATGGCGACTCCATCCCCAGATGGTCCAGCTGATTTGGAGACGTCCCGGAGCCACTCGGGTAGACCTGTTTACCTCTCCAGAAACCTCTCACTGCCAGTTTGTCTACTCCCTGACCGAGGGAACACTCGGCTCTGATGCACTGGCACTCAGCTGGCCGCGGGGACTTCTCAAGTATGCGTTTCCACCCAGTGAGCCTTCTTGCACAGACACTGTGCAAGGTCAGGGAGGACGAGGAGCAGGTCCTGTTAGTGGCGCCCTGTTGGCCCACCCGGACCTGGTTCCCGGAACTAATGTGCCTCGTGACAGCCCCTCCTTGGCCGATTCTTCTGAGGAAGGATCTACTGACTCAGACATGGGGCACCCTTTGGCACCCACGTCCAGACCTCTAGAAACTTCATGTCTGGTCCCTGCGGGACGTGGAGGTTCTAGGTGACCTACCCCAGGAGGTAGTTGACACCATCACTTCAGCAAGAGCACCGTCTACGAGACACGCTTATGCTTTGAAGTGGAACCTGTTCGTTGAGTGGTCTTCTTCTCGCCGAGAAGACCCCCGAAGATGCCCGATCAGAGTCGTGCTCTTTATTGCAGCAAGGGTTGGAGCGAGGGCTGTCTCCCTCCAACCTCAAAGTCTATGTCGCTGCAATCGCTGCTAACCACGACCCCGTAGAAGGGAAGTCGCTGGGGAAGCATGACCTGATCATCAGGCTCCTTAAGGGGGCGAAAAGGCTAAATCCACTCTATACCCTCTTGGGACCTGACTCTAGTGCTCACAGCACT
>NW_015505219.1:3028022-3028717 GCF_001515645.1 Sinocyclocheilus grahami | reverse complement strand
GAGACGTCACGTCCCGTCGCCACAGCTCCTGTACCACCGCTGAGCGGCCGGGTAACCGGCTCGGCTCCTCAGCGAAAACCTGAATATGTGCTGCATCTGCTGCCTACTTATACTCATGCTGTGATCAGGCAGCTGGATGCAATAATCGCATGCCAATGTGCATTGGCTCGTTTAGTTTACACTCGAAGTAGATTGGTCTCTTTATGCGAGATCCCAATTCGTCGGTCATCCGACGTGACGTCTCCGTTCCCTCCTTCAGGGAACGAGGGTTACCATACATAACCGAGACGTTCAGCTCTAGTATTTGGAGATGGTAAACATATTTTAGCCATGTGTAAACAAAAATATAACCTAATAAGTTGCAATTAAGGCATATTGAATGTTAAAATGCATTTCAAATATAAGGTTAAGTGGGTACCATTACTCATTTTACTCTTAGTAATTTAATAATTTCATAAATTTCATAATTTAAAAGTTCAGTTTAGAAGTATCGTATCGGTATCGATATCGACGATACTGGCCATTAAACGTATCTGTATCGTATCGAAAACAAAGTGGTATCGCCCTTCCGTAGCATTTAGCAAATAAAAAAATCTGAAAGTGATTCCAATAATGTCATTCCTCTGTGTCAGTTGTCGTGCTGATTTCCCGATCCTTGTAAAATTAGAATGATTTTTAAAACTTTATTGTGTTAT
>NW_015505219.1:3023450-3027704 GCF_001515645.1 Sinocyclocheilus grahami | reverse complement strand
GACGATACTGGCCATTAAACGTATCTGTATCGTATCGAAAACAAAATAAGTGGTATCGCCCTTCCGTAGCATTTAGCAAATAAAAAAATCTGAAAGTGATTCCAATAATGTCATTCCTCTGTGTCAGTTGTCGTGCTGATTTCCTGATCCTTGTAAAATTAGAATGATTTTTAAAACTTTATTGTGTTATTTATTGTCCTTGGAGTGAACGGACCTAAAGTTGGGCAAAGTGCCCTGTAATTGTTCAAACTCACAGTCATCTGGGTATAAGGTCATTTGCACTGGGCCTCTCATGCATCCATTGGCAACCAACCCATCAGATGTCCGCTTATGATGTAGGCACCGTGCCTGGCCATCAGGGTCTCATTAGCCTGCCAGACATGAGCCCATGTAAATATACTGGCATAATAACCAAAACAATTCACAGCATCTGCGATAGAGTGCAAACGTGTCAAACCATTGGTGTAGACTGAGACATCCAAAAGCCTGTCTGATCTGAGATGCTGTCATCAGCCGTCAGTCAGGGATTTCCGGCAAAGTCATCAGAATCACAAAGTCACAGTCAGCAAGAACAGCTGCTGAAACACAACAGCAAAAACAACACAGGCACTTTTGTTCATCCAAGACATGCATGAAGTTCCCACAATAAACAACATGCTATAAAAAAATACACTGTAACACATGTGATACTAGACACAGAGAAAAAGAAAGGCTGTATTTTGTTTTCTCTGTGGTAAAAATAGTTCCGCTGAGGATGTCTTAGTTAAAAAGAAACCAAAGACAAACCAAAAGGTTGTGGATTCCAAGGCCAGACGGGGCAATTCATAAGCTACCACCACTCTGTTCTTTAATGGGGCACTTAATCCTGGGTTGCCCCCAGGTGAAGCCTTTTATGAAAGACTGTTCTGTTGTTCTATTGTCTGGTGTGTATTCTTAGAGGAAAAATACTAATGAGATATTTACATCTGAAGAAGGAGCATTGCAGCGGTTGCTATAGTTTTGCAAGGTGATTGCTAAGAAGTTTGGTTGCAAAAGGTGGTTGTGAAAACATTCTGAGAGGTTTGTAGGGCGCTGGTATGGTGTTTTGGTACATGCTATAGCATTGCTAGGTGGTTGCTAAGGGATTTGTAATAGCTTCTTGGGAGTTGCAAGGCTGCTCAGGAGGTTGCTATAATGTTGGGTTGTGAGTGGTTTGTTTGTTTGCTAGATTGTCTTTTGGTGTTGCGATGGTCTTCTGGGTGTATTTTTTTTAGTGTTGCTAGGCAGTTCTGGTGAATGCTATACTGTTGCTAGGTGGTTGTTAAAGTGTTCTGAGTGGTTTGTAGGACAGTGGTCTTCTAGTCATTTCTGCATGGGTTCTGAGTGGTTTGTAATGGTTGCTAGTGTGACTTTTGGTGTTGCTAAGGTCTTCTGAGTGGTTTATTGGGTGTAGCAAGTCAGTTGCGTTGAATGCTATACTGTTGTGAGGTGGTTGTTAAGGTGTTCTGGGTGGTTTGTAGGACGGTGGTCTTCTAGTCATTTCTGCATGGGCAGTGAGTGGTTTGTAGATGGTTGCTGGAGTGTCTTTTGGTGTTGCTAAGGTCTTCTGAGTGGTTTCTTGGGTGTTGCTAGGCAGTCACGGAGAATGCTATACTGTTGCTAGGTGGTTGTTAAAGTGATCCGAGTGGTTTGTAGGATGGTGGTCTTCTAATCATTGCTGCATGGGTTCTGAGTGGTTGCTAGAGTGTCTGTTTGATGTTGCTAAGGTCTTCTGAGTGGTTTCTTGGGTGTTGCTAGGCAGTTCTGGTGAATGCTATAGTGTTGTTAACTGGTTGTTAAGGTGTTATGAGTGGTTTGTAGGGCGCTGGTGTTTCAATCATTGTTACATGGGTTTTGGGTGGTTTCAAGGTGGCTGCCAGGGTGTCATTTGGTGTTGCTAAGGTCTTCTGAGTTGTTTATTGGGTGTTGCTAGGCAGTTCTGGTGGTTGCTATACTGTTGCTAGGTGGTTGTTAATGTGTTCTGAGTGGTTTGTAGGATGGTGGTCTTCTAGTAATTTCTGCATGAATTTTGAGTGGTTTTAGTTAGTTGCTATATTGTCTGTTTGATGCTCCTAAGGTCTTCTGAGTGGTTTGCTGGGTGTTGCTAGGCAGTTCTGGTGGTTGCTATACAGTTGCTTGGTGGTTGTTAAGGTGTTCTAAGTGATTTGTAGGACGGTCGTCTTCTAGTCATTGCTGTTTAAGTTCTGAGTGGTTTTTAGATGGTTGCTAGATTGTCCATTTGGTGTTGCTGTGGTCTTCTGAGTGGTTTCTTGAGTGTTGCTAGGCAGTTCTGGTGAACGCTATAGTGTTGCTAGATGGTTGCTCATGTGTTTTGAGTGTGTTGGGCTCTGCTAGGCAGTTCTGGTGGATGCTATATAATGCTATAGGTGATTGCTAAAGTGTTCAAAGGGGTTTTTGGGTGTTACTAGGGCGTTCTGGTTGATGCTATAATGTTGACGGGTGGTTGTTTAGATGTTAAGAGTGGTTTCTAGGACATTGCTAGGGTTTCTTTTGGGTGCTATAGTGTTTACTGGGGTAGTTGCTACAGTGTTCTGAGTGGTTCATAGAGAGTTTTTAGGTGTAGCTAGGGCGTCTTGGGTTGCCATAAAGTGTTGCTAAGTGGTTGCTCAGTTATTCTGATTGGTTTATTGGTGTTTGATTGAGTTTCCTCTGGTGCTGCTAAGTTCTTCTGAGTGGTTTCTTGGTTGTTGCTACGCTGTTCTGGTTGATGCTCTATGTTGCTGGGTGATTGCCCAGGTGTTCTCATAAGTTGTTCAGGCATAAGTTGTTCAGGGTGTTTTATTACTGCAGCTCAGCTCAGGAGCCCAAACTCTAATATTGGGATACAATGTTCTGATCCCAAAATATGTATATGGTCATTACAAGCAAACTCCATACAGCAAACTCAGCAGAAGGTAGAGAACCAACACTACTGAAAGTACGGTGTCAGTTAATCAAACAGATAGCTCCATTTTCCACTTATTAAAAACTGCTTAAATACTCACTCCATCTGTTTTAGATCATTTTCTTTGACAACTGGCTTTCGTTCCAACAAACAGTTGCCAAATCTTCCTGGTGAAATCTAATTAGAATCCCACAAATCTCATTGGAGCACAATGTCTGGGCCTTAAGTCACCTGCCAAAACACTGGTACAAGCCCAAGGGGATTAGAATGTCTTTCAGAGGCTTAAGCCCATGGGCCCTTTCCAGCCCACACCATCCTCCAACACCAGGGCCTTCATTCAGAGTACATCCCTTTAAGACTCCATCTTTTCACAGTGGGGTAACTTAATCTTCCTGTATAAGATGCAGGGATCAAAGGTATTACCTCTTTTAGGGCACTCTGAGATGACATCGAAGCTCCCGTCAAGTCTTCGGTTGTGTAAGACGCGATTGGCTAGCGGTTGCTGATTTGCCAAACCAATCAAAAAGGAAATCCTTGATATTGTTCAGGATTGTGCTCATTAGACAAGATGCACCTGAGCCTCTTAAGAGTGCTGAGGATCTCTAGCAATGCTGGATTTATCACACAAGTGTAAACCAGTTAAAGACATCTACTATTTTTAAAAATTGCATAATGCATCTTTCCGCAGGAAGGTAAGGGTAATCAAGCAGCACATTTAGTCATTTCAAAGGCACGTTCAATAATTTTGTAATCAAATGAATCAAATGTAATCAAAAGTGCTTTTAAGTTTGTTATTATTATTATTTGTGTGCAATGAAATTTGTCACTGCTATAATTCATTGTGAAAAAAAGACACTGTATTTTCAAATGTTTGGGTTTTTATCTCAGACAGTCGATTTACTTGCTAATCAATAATCTACTTATGCAATTATCTGTTAGCTAGTTTAGATAAACATAGAGATGCTCTGAGTAAAGCATGATATGTAGGCGGACTCAGTAATCATTTATTCCAGACATCTCTTTCTGAAAATGGATCAGAGTCTGGGTCAGAATGTGACTAACTCAGTTAAATAACACTTACACTTAGTTCTATGAACACTTTTTATACATTACACCTTATTAGAGTTTCATTGTACTATGCTTCTTAGGACAAATTTGAGTGCTTTAATAATATGTTTCCAACAGTGTCACATTTTCCAGTCTTTTTAAATAAGTCTGCTTAGAAAAAAGTAGCTATACATGCTTGAGTGGCTAAGGACAGAAAGCAAATGTGAGAGGCTGGAGTCACATCACCAGTGTGGGAAGGTTACTTTGGAAATGTAATAGGTTAC
>NW_015505219.1:3021733-3022800 GCF_001515645.1 Sinocyclocheilus grahami | reverse complement strand
TGCATAATTTATTGCAAGTAACCCTAAGCCAAACCCTAATCCTTACCCTAACCGTATATGTACTTAATTGATATTGCTTAGTACTTAAATGTATAATTGAACTGTAACAAGGACACCTTAAAATAAAGTGTAACCTCATTTTGTAATTAAATTACTTAATACTGTTACATGTACTGTAACCAGTTACTCCCCAACACTGGGCACCACTGAGGTGTCAGCAAGGCAACAGTTCAGTAGAAAACAAAAAGGATACGCATCTACTATGATACGGAATAAACAGGAAACCACTCTAGAGACAAGGTTGAATTCAAAATAGTATACTAGTATAATACTCTTTTGGTTTCTTAATGCATGCTAGGTAGTTTCTCAGTTGTTCTGAGTGGATTTTAGGTGGTTGCATATTAATATTGTGCTTGATTATGATATAATTTAGAAGTTGCAATGATTTGTTGTCTTTATATGCTCAGTTTTCCCATATAATTTTTGCTCTGGAAATGGCTTTCCACCTCACATGCACATGCATTGTGAGAGGCGGGTTAATTTCCATAAAGCCTGACACATTAAATCCCCTCAAGTTCCTGCAAGTCCCTTGTGACAGCAATTCTCCTTGGAGACTTCCTGTTTGCGTTGTAATTACTCTGCAGTGGATAGCTGGAATATCATAGTGACTGAGTGTCTGAACAAATGAACAACTGCACAAATGGAATGGCGGCGCTGCGAGAGCTTCCTTTTGCTCAGTATCTCTTAGCATCTCTAAAGGGAGACCTGGAGGAGCGGTCGTCATTCAGTCCCGCTGCAGCTGTTCAAGCCTGTCTTCCTGCTCACCCTGTTTCCTCTCTAATCCTCTGCACATGCCGTCGTAATACAGCGGGTCATGTGATTCTCTCTCACTCTCACTCTGCCTGCATTATCTACAATAAATGAGAATTGAAAGGGACTCATCTGCATTAGAACATCATGCGCTCATTAAAAAACGCTTATCACACTCCTAATACTATCAGAGGTTTCACGGCGCTCGTTCATTTGTAATTGCTTTAATCAAAATATCTGTAAACATGACCTGAAAC
>NW_015505219.1:3019970-3020518 GCF_001515645.1 Sinocyclocheilus grahami | reverse complement strand
CCACCACAGTCTCTCGCTTATGAGGTGTGATTCGGGATTATGGGGTGTGTTTCGTGCATTCACCAAAATAAAATATTGTTTGGCCAGCCTAGAAACTAAAAATAATTAGACGAGCATGTTCTGAATCCTGATCACAGCCTTCACGACGGGGGCCTTCCGTTTTCCCCTGATCTCCATGCTGAGGTGTCAAGATCGTGGGAGAAACCGTACTAATCCCGTATTACAGCCCCACAGTCTCGAAATATTCAAAAGAACATCGTGGGGCTGAATGATGAGGTATATGGGGCGATGCCAGTGGTGGAGCAGACGCTTGCGAGCTATCTCTCCCCATCCTCAGCATCGTCCCTGAAGGCCCCGAAGCTTCCCACCAGGCCCGTTAGGCTTACATCGAGTCTGGTTGGGAAAGCTTATATGGCAGTAGGTCAGGCTGGTGCATGTTTGCACACCATGGCGGTGTTACAAGCATACCAGGCTGACCTGCTCAGGAGTGGGAGTGGGGCAGCAGCCCTAGCCATAATGCTCCTCATATCGCCAGTCTCAAAAACAGA
>NW_015505219.1:3018718-3019960 GCF_001515645.1 Sinocyclocheilus grahami | reverse complement strand
TTTGTAATTGCTTTAATCAAAATATCTGTAAACATGACCTGAAACCTTCATAATTGATCAGTTCTACTGCATGTTCTTACATATTTAAGAGAAAGTTCACTATTAAAAAAAATTAATACTATTAAACTAAATTCTATCATTTACTGTACTTTACCCTCATTTGTTTTCAAAACCAGTTTTTTGTTTGTTTGTTTTTCCATACAGAGTGAAAATGTTGTGCTGTTTTGGGCCCCATAGACTTTTCATTGTATGGACAAAACAGATTAAACATTCTTCAAAATATCTCCTTTTATCTTTTTAGAACAACATGATTTTTCTCGCTGTCTTTTTTCAGCAAACTGAACTTTCTCAGAACTTTGGCTAATGTTCTGGCAAGTTTCTTTCAAAATTATTAACAAATGTTTCTTCAGTAACATTAATAGAATGCTCATTTAAAGTTATCTGGGGTTTAATAACATGCTCAAAATATTAACACAAAAACATTATTCATACAACATTCATCAAACATTTTTCTGAAACATTTTAGTTGGATGTTTGTCTGACTTATTGTTTTGTTTAGGTTACTACTTACTACTTGTTCCCCTTCAGGAACTCGAGCTGCGTCGAGATTCGCTTTGGGAACGCCCTTGCGTGACCGCGTTCTGAAGCACGTGTCAAATCCGTCCAATGGAGCAGCGAGACGTCACGAGCAGGGTGACGTAAGCACCAGAAAGCATAAAAGCGCATCCGGCCGGGCGCCACCCAGCTTCTGCCCTTCAGTAGCGCTCTGTGTATGTGTCTGTCTATTTACTGTTGTCTGTCCGCACAAGCACTCATATATATAAAACAATGAGAAAGTCTATGGCGAGCGAATGACATTACAAATGCTGTGTTTCTCCCCGCCCACGATATCTGGCGGCAGGGAATACACACGATTTGTGTGTCGTTTGTTTAGGAGCGAAGCATGCACGGTCAGCTTTCGAGCAGCTGATTGTCATCACTGCGAGCTCTCGCTGCGCATCTCGCCTGGCTGCGTTTGATGAGAGCGGCCAGGCTCGCGATCCCGCTGGCAGCGGTCCCGCTGTTGCCGAGGCACAGCGCAGACTGTTGTCGTGGGGATCGCGGGTGGATTTAGCGGAGGCATCCGAGACGGGCTCGTCCTTTTCTCGGTCCTCACCCGCTAGATCCGCGGCTATCTCTCTCACGGTTCAGAAGCCTGTGCGGCAGTTTCTTCCCCCCCAGAGAGAGAGAGCCAGACACTTC
>NW_015505219.1:3013531-3014492 GCF_001515645.1 Sinocyclocheilus grahami | reverse complement strand
TGTTACTATTTACGTTTCCAACATTTATAGAACCAAATAAATAAATAACAATTTAAAAATAAATAACATTTAAAAGTCTGGACAATTGATCATTGAGAGAATATTCTCAATGATATAGCTTTAATAGAAATAGCATTTTCTTATCTATTTTCATTATCAAAATTTCTGGCCAGATTCTTTCAAAGTTATGAACAAACATCCAGCATTAACAGAATGTTCATTCAAAGTTATCTGGGGTTTAATAATGTTCTCAAAATGTTAGCACAAAAACACATTCCTTAAGATGTGTGCTTTTAAGAGGTGTTCAGGCAGAACGTGTTTTTGATAGGGATACTTTTGGAGTGTCGCTTTTGAAAGGATTGATTTATGGACCTTGGTTTGGTTGCACAAAACTCTTAGAGCTAAGAAAATCCTTAGTTATAATTCTAAACAAATTTACCACTAAAACGTCTGTGCAACCAGAGCTTGTCCCTGACTATATATGTATGACAGGAGCTCCCAGATAAAGGTCTGCCTGTGAGCTATTGTTATCCACAATGACTTTTCTGACCTCCTTATGTAAAGATAGGAAACAGAGGTTTCACTGTTCAGAAACAATCATTGCTGTCAAGAAAGCTCTTAAGAAGTCAACAAAGAGACAGACCTTAATGACTTACTCAGTGTTGTTGCTGTCATGTTACCCAATCGTATTAGGCCTTGAGCTGTCTCGTGCCCAAGCACACTATACTATCACTGCGCCACCTGGGCGTGTAAGGACAGCTAGTCACTATCTGTGGTGCCAAGAAAAGACTCAGCAAGGGTTAATCCCGATTGAGCCTGGCTTCTTAGTGGATTATTAATTAAGACGTCACAACTTGATACGTCACAATTCACAACCACTCTATCATTTCCTCCTGCATGGTTTTTCTTTTCTTTCTTAATGTAAGACTACTGGCTCTAAGATTAACCCAGGTTAACTTTT
>NW_015505219.1:3011418-3012387 GCF_001515645.1 Sinocyclocheilus grahami | reverse complement strand
TTCGTCAATAAAGATGGTTGCAATGACTTGCCTTGACAGATGACCTGACCAAAACAGAACATTAAGCGGCGTCCCCTCTCCCCTTGTTTGTTTTCCGGGGGGGTTTTTTTTTGCCTGTTTATTTCTCCCCGTGGCGATGGAAATAGCCGCTCGGTTCTCCGCCTTAGCCCGCCGAGAGCTCCCCTTATTCGAGTATGCTGAATCGTCTGCCACCATCAATTCTCTGTTCTGACTCGGGGCCAACTACCATCGCCCCGTGGACCTCCCAGACACCAAGGGACTATGCTGGAGGGAAGGGATCTTCCGGTGTCTGGGGAGTGTCCGGGCCCAAGCCAGAACCAGTCCGCTATCAAGCCCGCCGGCCACTGCTCACTCAAGTTCACCGGCTGCTCCAAAGTCAAGTTTGCTGGCCGTCGCTCGCTCAAGCCCCCCGAATCTCTGCTGTCAAGCCTGCCAGCCACTCCGAAGTCAGGCCCGCCGGCTGCGGCTCCAGTCCCCGAGTTTAGCCCAGAGTGGGCTCCAGTCCCCGAGTCTAGCCCAGGGAGCATCCCTGTCCCTGATGTTAGCCCAGTGAGGGCTCCTGTCCCCAAGTTTAGCCCAGTGAGGGCTCCGGTTCCCGAGTTTAGCCCACAGAGTGTCCCGGTCCCCGAGTTTAGCCCAGAGAGGGTTCCAGTCTCAGTCACTCCCCAAGGATTTTTTTTGGAGGACGGAGGGGTAGTAGTGGTTCATCCGTGGAGGCCAGGCCGAGTGCCGAGTGCCGAGGCCAGGCTCCCCCAAGCTCCCTGTTCCACCATGACCTCTCGAGTCTCCTGATCGGTCACGGCCTCCTGAGTCCCCTAATCCGCCATGGCCTCCTAAGCTCCCTACTCCGCCATGGCCTCTTGAGCTCCCTTCTCCGCCATGGCCTCCTGAATTCCCTGCTCTGCCATGGACCCCTGAGCTCCCTGATCACACCCCTCCTCCCCGGTT
>NW_015505219.1:3006428-3006818 GCF_001515645.1 Sinocyclocheilus grahami | reverse complement strand
TTCTCAAAAGATTAGCAGAAAAAATTTATTTATACAACATTAATGGAACAGTTTTCTGAAATGTTTTAGGTGGATGTCTTTTTTTTATGTTACTTACAAGTTGTTTCAGAACGTTCAGAGAACATTCACAAGAAATGTTCCCCAACTGTTTTCTCTAATGTTCACATAACAAATAATTTTTTATTTAACATTAAAAAGGATGTTTTGAACATTTAGAAACAACATTTTCATGACTTCATGGGAATATTAGCAAAACATTCTGACCATGTTCTCTCAAAGTTACAAACAAACATTCAGCGTTAGCATAAATTCATTCAAAGTTATCTAATGTTCTCAAAATGTTGTAAACACTCATGGAAGATTTTTCTGGAATGTTTATTTGAAGTTTTT
>NW_015505219.1:3001453-3005591 GCF_001515645.1 Sinocyclocheilus grahami | reverse complement strand
TTAATGTAAGACTACTGGCTCTAAGATTAACCCAGGTTAACTTTTGTTTGTGTGATTGTATGAGCCTTCAGAACAAGTCAAACATAGTTGATTAGAAAAACTAAACACACTCAGGGTTTAAATGTTTTCACATTTAAAAATATGAGACTCGGGGCAGTGGAATGAGAAAACTCGATTACAAAAGCAACTTGTTTTTTGTCATGTACAAGATGCGCAGGACGCTCCAGTTGTTTCAAATCTATTTGAAACAATTTTCACTCAGAAATTGCTAGCAAATTTCAAAATATATACACACACACATACATATTAAGGCTGTCAGTTGATTAAAATTTTTAACCTAATTAATTACTTAATTAATTAATCGCAAAATACATTTGAATGTGAAAATACCCACAAAAGATTATTTAAAGATATTTTTGTGTTAAATGAGAAAGTATCAAGTAGACAAATTGTAGCATTAGAAATGTTTAATTGATTCAACAAAAAAAGTTATTACACAAACATTTAGGCTACTACAACGGCCTAACATAAACTATGAAACATAAAAGAAGATCATTTGAGAAACATCTCAGTATTGTTTGTTCATACAATGAAAGTCATTGGTAACCAAAACAGCTTTGTTACCAGGCATTTCATGGTGTTTTGTGTTTGCGTGAAAGACTCTGTGCACCTTCTATATATTAGTAGTATATATTAGTAGCGAAGCTACTTGTGATGAGCTTTGATTCTCTTTTACCACCTGCATTATTATGGTGGTTGGCAGTATGTTAAAGTTACAAAACAGATTTTAATAGCAGTGTGCATTGTTGAATTTACTGGTTTACATTCAAATTTTCTTGTTTGAAAATTACAGTTTTATACTGTAAAATATACAGTTTTTGGGCGTAAATGTGTTTACAGTTTTTCTATATTTTCTACAAAATTATTCTGGCAACCACAGCTGCCAAAATTATTTTTTAAAAACTACAGAATTTTTTTTTACAGTGTAGGCTATTGTCAGTGTTTTGGACTTGTTTTTCTTGTTTTACCCCAGTCTTTGTTCCTGGTTTTCCATATATGGTCTTTTTCCTGTTTCCTGTTCTCGTTTAGTTTAATTATGATTCCTGGCACCTGGGTTTGTTAATTATCCTGTGTATGTTAGTTCTTGTTTGTTCCTTCCTTGCTGTCGGGTCAACTCGTTGAGTTTGTGCGTTTGCTTCAGTTTCTATGTTGGAATCTCCCCTGTGTTTCGTCAATAAAGATGGTTGCAATGACTTGCCTTGACAGATGACCCGACCAAAACAGAACATTAAGTGGCGTCCCCTCTCCCCTTGTTTGTTTTCCGGGGTTTTTTTTTTTGCCTGTTTATTTCTCCCTGTGGCGATGGAAATAGTCGCTCGGTTCTCCGCCTTAGCCCGCCGAGAGCTCCCCTTATTCGAGTATGCCGAATCGTCTGCCACCATCAATTCTCTGTTCTGACTCGGGCCAACTACCATCGCCCCGTGGACCTCCCAGACACCAAGGGACTATGCTGGAGGGAAGGGATCTTCCGGTGTCTGGGGAGTGTCCGGGCCCAAGCCAGAACCAGTCCGCTATCAAGCACGCCGGCCACTGCTCACTCAAGTTCACCGGCTGCTCCAAAGTCAAGGTTGCTGGCCGTCGCTCGCTCAAGCCCCCCGAATCTCTGCTGTCAAGCCTGCCAGCCACTCCGAAGTCAGGCCCGCCGGCTGCGGCTCCAGTCCCCGAGTTTAGCCCAGAGTGGGCTCCAGTCCCCGAGTCTTGCCCAGGGAGCATCCCTGTCCCTGATGTTAGCCCAGTGAGGGCTCCTGTCCCCAAGTTTAGCCCAGTGAGGGCTCCTGTTCCCGAGTTTAGCCCACAGAGTGTCCCGGTCCCCGAGTTTAGCCCAGAGAGGGTTCCAGTCTCAGTCACTCCCCAAGGATTTTTTTTGGAGGACGGAGGGGTAGTAGTGGTTCATCCGTGGAAGCCAGGCCGAGTGCCGAGTGCCGAGGCCAGGCTCCCCCAAGCTCCCTGTTCCACCATGACCTCCCGAGTCTCCTGATCGGTCACGGCCTCCTGAGTCCCCTAATCTGCCATGGCCTCCTAAGCTCCCTACTCCGCCATGGCCTCTTGAGCTCCCTTCTCCGCCATGGCCTCCTGAATTCCCTGCTCCGCCATGGACCCCTGAGCTCCCTGATCACACCCCTCCTCCCCGGTTGATATGTTACGGCGTGGGACGAGCCTTCCGGGAGGGTTATGTCAGTGTTTTGGACTTGTTTTTTCTTGTTTTACCCCGGTCTTTGTTCCTGGTTTTCCATATAAAGACGGTTTATGATTACTCGTGCCTCCTGCGTTTTCCCTGCAATGACGTACCATGACAGCTATAAGTGAATTGATGATTACCATTATTGCGTCTTTGGCGCAGCACATTTTTGTGCAGTGCTTTTGTAGTCATTTAGCATCAATTTTCTCAGCGATGTAATTTGATTTATAAAATGAGACAAACCGCAGATCCAGATCGCTCCACAAATGTAAGCTCGTCTGTAATTTTCAACCGATTTATGAATAAGAACGGAAAATGACCGCTCCACTTCACATTATCGTCCAGTGAAATCTGAACTTGTAGCAGATCATGATTGGTTGGTGTGTAATACATGACAAACGGACATTGATTAATTATGTAATATTATAAAATAATTAAATTGACACACTAGCTTTGATTATTGATGACATTTTTTTTTTATATTGTTTAGTTTATTTTTTCCTTCCGGCGACCGACTCACTGAAAGAAGGTTTCCGAACAGACTGTGTAATATCAGTCAGTCACCATAGCAAAGCTTCAGATTGACAGACATTTAAAAATAAACAGGAATTTTCAGACTTTTGAGTGATTAGTTACTGTTTTGTACGGTACACATTGTCAGGTTAATTATAATTGAAACACATTTTGTTTGATTGACCACGATATCATTACTATTTGTCTGAGAGGGGCACTTTTGAATAATTTTGAAAAAGGGAAGGGGCTTGAGCCCCCAAAGTCAAACCCCCCATGAACATATGCCCTGATTGATGGTTGAGGTTAAAGCAGCCACAGTACATCACGTTTTATTGGACTACATTTCCAATCCAAGGTAAGACTGAAGGAGGTGATATATTTTTTAACTGTTCTCACACTAATTTTTTTTTTTTGTGTGTTCAAGTAAGAAACGCGGTGTGATTGCAACTTTATCTCAGAGGAAAACATAAAAAAAAGTGAATTGACCAAATTTCGCTGTTGCTCTCTTGTGCAGACTTCAGATATCAGCTTGCTTTCAGAGGGTGGAGGGGTTGTCAGTCATTTAAATTACAACCTCTTATGTAAGTATTTATGGGTGATTTCGTGGTCCCCTCCTTGACCATGCCCTAATGAAAATAAGTAATCAATAAGATAATATCACCTGACCAGCACACAAGACTGGATTTATGGAGGCACAGTAACTCGTGTTGAGTATCTGTGTGACAGCTCACTCTAAACAGGAGCATTTGAGGCAGCTTCATATTATCAGCATGTATCTCAACATCAAATTAATTTTCATGTGCTGAGAAATGAGAGATAAAGAGTAACAGCAGAGCAAATGAATGATGAGAACCCTCTTTATGAAGATAAAATACTACAGTTCCCTTTCATGGGAACTTTGAACTGCGTCCTCTAGGGGTCGCTATGGAGGGGAACGCCTCGTCGTGACTCGTGTCTGAAGCATACATTGAAAAAACCCCAACTCGTTGGCCGGCGACAGCCATGATGTCACTACCGGTGCGACTATAGTATAAATAGGCGCCGGGAGCACACATCATTCTCTTCTTCGTCTTCATTGACTGTTCTGTTTGAAGCGTGCATTTCCAAGGAAAAAGTAAGAGCTATCTCTATTCATTATGGCGAGCACTAGCAGAGCATTTAGAAGGTGTGTGCATCTGTGTCATCGCTATTTGACACCAGATGAAACACACGATCTATGTGTTGTTTGTTTGGGCGAAGAGCACACACGCGATGTCCTCGAGGGGGCAATCTGCGTGCATTGCGAGCGTTTTCCAATGAAAAAGCTCCGTTCTCGTTTGTCTCTCTTTTCAAGTAAAGAGGGGCAGCCATCTGCTTCCCGCGGTTCAGGACCCGCCGCTGCTGAGG
>NW_015505219.1:2993273-2995703 GCF_001515645.1 Sinocyclocheilus grahami | reverse complement strand
CAGTGCTTCATTTTGTAAGGCATTTTGCATTTTGTGTGTGCAATTCTTGGATTTGAGTGTAAAATTTAGAAAAAAAAGAGGCAAAGTTTTGAAAATTGTTTTGAAAACATTTGTAAGCAGTTGAAAAAACAACAACTGTAAAATAATTTCTAAAGGATCATGTGATACTGAAGACTGGCTGAAATTAATGGCTGCTGAAAATTCAGCGTTGTGATCACAGGAGTATAATTATACATGTATATCAATGCTTAATAATTCCAACCACCAAAACCATATTCAGAAATATGCACAAAAACATAAAAAAAACATAAAATTGAAAATGATAGTATACAGAAGACCTCTGCAGAGCCTCATGATATAGGTCAATAAGTAATTTAAAATATCATAATTTACTAAAAGTTAAAGTCAAGACTTACTGTAACGTCATGTGGCATGACACCCCAAAATATGATATTTATTCTACTCATTATTAATCTATTCATAATCTGTGTGTGTGTGTGTGTGTGTGTGTGTGTGTGTGTGTGCATGTGTGTGTGTGTAAAAACTGAAACATTCATAAAAATGTAAACAAAACTAGATAGATAGATAGACAGACAGACAGACAGACAGACAGATAGACCGATAAGTAGATAAATAGATAGATAGACAGATAGACAGATGGATAGACGGATAGACAGACAGACAGATAGACCGATAAGTAGATAAATAGACAGATAGACAGATGGATAGACGGATAGACAGACAGATAGATAGATAGATAGATAGATAGATAGATAGATAGATAGATAGATAGATAGATAGATAGATAGATAGATAGATAGATAGATAGATAGATAGATAGATGTGTATGGAAAATATAGACTATTTTTAATACTTTTCTTCAAAAGTAAACAAAAGTAAAATGGTACAAAAAAAGTTCACTAATATACAGGCTACTATAAAACCAACATGATTTCAAAAGGTACATTTCTAAGAATTGATACACGAGTTAAAAAAAATGCTTTTCTTTATTGTGGACACTTATTATTGACCAATAAATAAACAGAATTTCACAATGGTGGACAAAAGTGGTTACACAATGGCTCTCAAGAAGACATTATTTGTCATTTAGCAGAGGCTTTTCATCCAAAGCCATTTACAGTACACTCTGCAAGAATGGCTCTCCCGGAGCAACCTCACTTTAAGTACCTCTCTCAAGAGTGTGGCGATGACAGCCTTCTCTTAGTAACTCTGCAGTCAACATGCCTAACACAGACTGAAGCTAGCAGCCCAAAGCCTCAACAACCAGCAGCCAATAACCCTTCCCCATGGAAAGCATACCGCCAGCCACAGGATATCTGAGCTGAAACGCTGTCTTATCACGCGTTTGGCTTTGACTGACACATCAATCAAACCATCACACTGTAGACTCGCAGCCTGACCACAGGGTTTCTAGTTTCTGTGTGCCCTCAAACATTATGATGCAGGCTTTGTCCCCATCTCTGGACTGCGCTGGTCATGCGGTGTGACACATCTCTTCATGTCCAGCTGACGTCGGCCTTTGGAGGTTGCTGCGTGAAGGGACGTGCTGTCACGCCGTGAAATATCGGCACTGACGTCCAACAACAGAGATCTGCTGACACCTGAATGTGCCCAAAACTGTTACCCAGCATGCACTGGGAGGGAGATAATCCTGTCACCGGTTGCTGGGGGAGAATCCATTCAGTCCCTCACTTGTTTGCTCAGAGGCTTGGATGTGTTTATTCTGTTGTGGGGTTTGGGTTTTACAGTTTTGCCCAGCTTTTTGTTTCTCTTAAAAGGCCACACAAATAAAGCACTGGAATTTGGATTAATGTCTAATATGGATTGGCTTCCTAGAAAATGTTTTGCCAGGGGAGCCTAATATGTCTATGAGCAACCAAGAGTCCTTAGATTAGACGATTCGTGCAAAAGCGTTCCAAAAGAGTTCCAAATATGTCTTCACCTTCTGATCATTGCGATTCCCAAAGCGCTCTCTGTCTGTCTCTCGCCCGCTCTCTCTCTAGGATCAGAGAAGCATGTATTAATGCAAAGGTCTGTTATTCAGCGTTAAGCTGATTTCGGTTCCACAGAGCGGCACATGCCAGGCATTCTTTGTAAGCATAACTCTCAAGGGCAGTAAGACTTATCACCACATATGTCTTTAAGCCTCAAGAACGAGGAGTGCAGAGCCACTAATTCAAAAATATCACCTGACATGACAGATAAGGCGTCACAAGCACTCTGACTGCAGAGACTATAGACAAAGCTCCCAAAATAGTCAATGCTATCATAGCTTATTTTCGGGGAGACTTGAAGTTAAAAATGTGGAGTAACCATCCTGATTATAATAAATCTAAAAAGTCACTGAAATATGTAAATTATTCAAGGAAATCACAGAGAGAGAGAGAGAGAGAGAGAGAGAGAGAGAGA
>NW_015505219.1:2987942-2989237 GCF_001515645.1 Sinocyclocheilus grahami | reverse complement strand
GGAAGGACCCCAGGCAGTTCAGCATCGACTGCGCACGCTCTACTGAGAGACGTGCTGAGAGGTTGACCGAGTCCAGCTCCATGCCGAGAAAAGAGATCCTCTGCACCGGAGAGAGTTTGCTCTTTTCCCAGTTGACCCGAAGCCCCAATCGGCTGAGGTGACTGAGCACCATATCCCTGTGTTCGCACAACTGCGCTCGGGACTGGGCCAGTATGAGCCAGTCGTCGAGGTAGTTGAGAACGCGAATGCCCGCTTCACTCAATGGAGCGAGGGCTGCCTCCACGACCTTGGTGAAGACACGAGGCGACAGGGATAGCCCGAAGGGGAGGACCTTGTACTGATATGCTCGCCCTTCGAACGCAAAGCGCAGAACAGTCTGTGTCGAGGGAGAATCGAGATATGAAAGTACGCATCCTTGAGGTCGACAGCTGCGAACCAATCGAAAGGACGGACACATTGAAAGATGCGTTTCTGCGTCAACATCCTGAACGGGAACTTGTGAAGGGCCCGGTTCAGTACGCGCAGGTCCAGGATCGGTCGTAACCCACCGCCTTTCTTGGGTACGATGAAGTATGGGCTGTAGAAGCCCGACCTCATCTCGGCTGGAGGGACCGGCTGTATCGCGTCCTTCGCTAGCAGGACCGCGACCTCTGCACGCAAGACAGGAGCATCCTTGTCCAGCACAGGGGTGAACCGAATGCCCCTGAACTTGGGAGGGCGCCGGGCGAATTGAATCGCGTAGCCGAGTCTGATGGTTCTCATGAGCCAGCGAGATGGCCTGGGGAGCGCTAACCAGGCCCCCAGCGACCGAACTAGCGGGACTAGGGAGACCACCGACGTACCCGCAGCGGGGCAGCAAAGTGGAACACAGGGACCCAACCCGGGAGGCCGCGCGTCCCAGGGTGGGGTCTGAGTGCGCAGCGCGCGACTTACCTGGCTCCACTGGTGGGCAGGGGGCTCGTGAGGAGGCGTAGCATCCTTGAACTGAACCCTGCTGCCCACTAGCGAAGGGAGAGGGGGCCGGCTGTGTGGAGACTGGGTCTCGTGCACCGCCGTCCTCACCCTCTTGGGACCCGGAGGCAAAGGAAACTGCTCTTTTACTGAAGTTTTGGGTACCACTGGCTGGGTAGCCAGTGGCGGAACAAAAACAAATGGGAACATAAGATTCTCCACCCGGCCCTCCGCCGGGGGAAGGAGTGGTGCGGTCACCATCTCCTGAAGAGCAGGATCCAAGGGCTCCGGGTCGCCCGTCTCAGGGACGCCGCCTGCTTTGACGCTTCACGGGCTTGGCAGGG
>NW_015505219.1:2961856-2987699 GCF_001515645.1 Sinocyclocheilus grahami | reverse complement strand
CCAAGGTCAGCCATAGGTGGCGCTCCTGGACCACCAATGTGGACATCGTCTGACCCAGGGCCCGCGCCGTGACTTTCGTCGCCCTAAGCGCGAGGTCTGTTGCCGTGCGCAGTTCCTGCAGCACACCCAGGTCAGCACCACCCTCGTGCAACTGCTTCAACGCCCTGGCCTGGTGGCCATGGCGTGCAGGGTGGAAGTGGCCTGTCCAGCAGCACTGTAAGCCTTAGCCATCAGAGCGGACGAGAACTTACAGGCCCTGGACGGAAGGCGTGGACTACCTCTCCCGGCGGCAGAGCCTGTCCTCTGCCTGTGCCGCGCACAAGATGCTGGACCCCGCCCTGTCCGAGGACCCAGCACACTCGTCCGGAAGCAGCAGGTGGTGCGACATGCTCGAGGAATGAGAGGCCCGCGGAGACGTACTCGACGGGGAAGCTCTCACCGTAACCCTCAGGTCTCCCTGACCATGAACCGAAGTAGCCCTCCGAGAACCAGAGGAGCTAGAGCTTGGCATGGCAAGGGGGATACCCCCCCATTTCATGAGGAGGTATCTAGACCGCAACGTCGCGATGGTCATGTTCCCGCACTGAGAACATGACTCATACATGAGCGCTGCTTCAGCGTGCTGTAAGCCCAAGCACGAAAGGCAGTGATCATGACCATCAGATGGAGGCAGGAAACGACCACATCCAGAAACGCACGAGCGGGAAGCCATCTTTAAAAAGACGCCCATCGCTCGTGAAGCTCTTTTTAGAATTTGCTCTTACTGACGTAACGTAGAACGTGACTGACTGAAAGGGAACACTAATATTGTGAAATATTACTGTTATATATAATATTGTGAAATAAAATAACAATTCTCTATTTTAATATATTTTAAAATGTATTTTATTATTGTGATAGCAAAGCTGATTTTTCAGCATCATTACTCCAGTCTTCAGTGTCACATCATTCTAATATGCTGATCTGCTGCTCAAAATAATAAAATAACAAATTACAAAATTCCTTATTATTACCAATGTTGAAAACAGCTACTGTAGACATTTTTTTCAGGATTATTTGATGAATAAAAAAAACAGCATTTAATTTCAATAGAAATCTTACTTGTATTTACTGTCATTTTGATCAGTTTGCTGAATTTGTTTCTTCTTCTTCTTTTTATTCAAACAAACAAACAAATAAGTAAATAAATGAATGAATGAATGAATGAATGAATGAATGAATGAATGAATGAATGAATGAATGAATGAATCATTCTACTGGCCCCAAAGTTTTGAATGGCAGTGAAGGTAAAAACAAACAAAAAAAAGACAAAGAAAAAAAAAACATTTCCTTTGATCTTATATATGATTATACATACTTTCTGCTTTATGATAGAAAGTCTACTTTCATGACATTTATAGTCATTAAATTAAATTAATTAAAACATTTATTGAAAACAAGTGACATAAAACTGGTTTAAAAAATGTTTTTAATTTGATTTTGGATATCCTTATTTGTCATTGACCTTTATGCATGTGCAAATATATGTGTGTTCTGTCTATACATATGCATACTGGAAGCCACATACACCGAATTGTTACTATGCTTGTTAGAATCATGTTAACTTGCCAGCCATTATACTTTTCATATGTCACAGCATATGAGAATAACTGAAGAGACAAAGCTGCTTGGGTCTGTCCTTCTCTATCCACTCTCAATAGATTTAGCTTTGCCAAAATGTTTGCTCCAATTTCATTTCTTCTTTTTTTCCTTCTCTCTGGTGAGCCCATTAGGAGTATTTGGGTTGTGATTGTATATTTAAAGCATAGTGCATTATTCTGGCTTGGTTTTTTAATCATCCCAGGTTCAGAGTCATGGTGGATTATGAGATTTGTGGCCTCTTCCCTCTCCGCATTGTTGTCAGGTGAAGTAGGCCAACAACCACCATGTACTAGCCTCACATGAACTCAACTACCCAGAATTCACTGCTAGAAAATCATAAGGGAAAGGTTTGTGGCTATGTTTGTGATTAAATAATTAGCTACTAACTGCATACTGTGCATTATACTGTACAATGTATACTGTCCAGTATTTTGAAAATTAAAGTTTCTACATTATATTTAGGAGTAGCTTATCAGTGATGACTATGACAAGATGATGCCCATATGGCAGAAATGTACAGTAACAATCATGCAATGACATGCAATCAAACAGAGGGTGAACACTATTAAGAGCCATGATTATATGTTGCGATCAAACTTATAGCAAAAGTTGGTCGTTTTGTGTTGGTTCAGGGTTGGCATCATCTGAGGTCCTCTGAAGGGTTGGCATCATCTCTTCTCAGGTGTTCGGTCATCTCAGGTCTTTGTAAGGGCTGGATCCAGACTGAAGCTTGTGTAATTCCTAGTTACCTCCGGATGCCCATCCCGAGGCAGAAATAGAGAAGAAAATAAAAAAAACTAAGCAAAAAATGATGTGTTCAACCCAAGCAAAAGAATGATAATGTGCATTTGATACAGTCACAAGAAAAAGTAAGTGAATTCATAAATTGGTCATGAAATTTAAAATGCAAACAATCATCAGCTTTCATGTCTTTATTGAGCACACTCATAAAACATACAAAGAAGACAGATCCTTGCGGCACTCCATACTGTACTGGCATTAATTTCACTCTATTTTAGAATGGCTGTGATTACCTACAGCCAAATCACAGCCATGCTGATATAGAGCAATATCATACTCGTGCATATATGTATATATATATATATATAGTTGACAAATAGGCAGTAAAAAATGCTTTTTTTGTAAAAGACCTTTTTTGAAAAAGAATGAAATTTATGTAGTGTGAAGTCTGATCTTTGAGAAAATATAAAGGGTCACTAACTTCGTCAATTCTTTCACTGCTTTTTTTAACATTTTTACTGAACTGTACCATAAATTTGTCCTATGCTGTGATATAGCAAAAATAAAAAATAAAAACTCTTAAAGGGAAATCATGCGATTTAAATTTTTCCTTTCTCTTTGGAGTGTTACAAGCTCTTGGTGCATAAAGAAGATCTGTAAAGTTGCAAAGACTAAAGTCTCAAATCCAAAGAGATATTCTTTCTGCGCCCTTCTCAACCCCGCTGCCTCTGCTCACTCTAGCCTGGTCTCAGCTCACGCTAAGCCGGGGCTTCCGCTAGGCCACTGTGTTTTTCGTTGTGAAAGCGAAACTACTTTGTTTGGTCTTCCAAAAGAGGACATGACTACAAATCAGTGGTTAAGTTGTATTTACAACACTGTTCCAGAACAGTTTAACCCAAATATCCAGATGTTTGCAGCACATTTTATGGAGGACTGTTTACTGATCCAGGGAGAGTAACGTTAGACTAAAATGCCGGCAGTTCTGACTCACGTAAGTACGTTTTCATTTAAAGGATTTGCCACTGATGTTTCAAACGCGAGTTTTGGGCAGTAGAGTAGCACTTGTTGTTTGTCATTTCTCCGATCACAAATGCAGACAGGGTTTTATGTTTCCGCGGCGCGATGCAATGCAATGCAACGCAACGCGTAAAAAGACAGTATAAGTCATTAGAATCAGTAATTATGTCCCCACTGGATGCAACAAATGCCTCATTTGTAATGGGTTTTAATGTTTTTGTCTCGTCGCTCCGGCCGGGACACAGCATCAACAGTATGGTGAGGGGCGTAACATTTCCATCTCACGCTTGAGGTATTCGGCCAATCACAACGCACTGGATAGCCGGCCAATCACTGCACACCTCGCTTTTTCAGACCGATGAGCTTTGTAAAAATCGACACATTTCAAAAAGGCGGGGCATAGAAGAGAAACAATAATGTACAGTATGTGGAAAATAATGTGTTTTTTTTACTTTAAACAGCATAAACACATTTCATTACACCAAATACACAAAATAATGTTCTTTTTAGCAGCATCATATGACCCCTTTAATAATACATAAATAGCATGAGAGAGATTTATCTTCATCATTAGACACTTATTTTCATATAGTGCTATTTTTTTTATATGAAATTATAATTAACATAATTTTTCCCCATGACTTGTTGGACAATTTCAAGACAAACTTTGACAACAAGACAAACTTTGCTGTCATGCGTTCAAAACTGCTGAAAATTCTACCATTTTAAGTTGAGTGATTTTTGTATCTCCCCTATTACAATACTCAACTGTCTTTTAAAGATATTTTGAGATAAAAACAAATCTGTGGTTCTTTAATGTGTGTCACACCATAGGACATTACGTCACACCATAGGACATTATGTCACACTAAAGGACGGAAATGGTAGTTATTAAATTATTTCTATTTAATTTTGAACATATCAAAGGAGAAAGAAAGTTTAATTTTGATACAAACAATATCAACATGTATTTTAAACAAAACAAAAATAACTTTCATCAACAAAATTCAGTCTCTTAGTCAATCAGTATGTTACTGAAACTCTTCTAGCCACCCCCCAAACTATTCAAACTATATTCATTAAGATTATATTAATAATAATATATATATATATTATTATTATTATAATATTGCTACTCTTTTTAAGGCATCATTTTGATTCTGTTTACTTTCTGCATCGTTCTCTTAGGATCTCCTCCCTTCTGCGTGGATCCCTGTTAATTTTCTCAATATATTTCCATGTCCTCTTTCTTCCACTAATTTCTCTCCCTCAATTCTTTCTGTCTCAAAAACAAAGAATCACATTTTATACTTATTTTCATGACACTTTATAACAGTACAAGTTTTCTGTAAAAACATCAGAAAATAGTTTAATTAATGTAATATTTCCATTTAAGAACACTGAAAATGATCAAAAAAGAATCAAAAGGAATTAAATAAACCTTATTTAATTATTTTAAATGCTTTTTAAAGGGACTTTGACCTCTGGTGGGACATCTTTGTCCTGTGGTGTGACAGTACAGGCGTCACACCGGAGGACATTTTCTGTCACACCATAGGACATTTCAGCCTATTTCTGTCAATTAATGACCTTGCTATTCCAAGCTAACCTGTCATTAGCGGTAAGCAAGACATATTTGCATAATTTGTTGATGATTATGTAGTTTAACATGCAGTTTTTAATTTAAAAATATGTCATTTAGGGGTGTCACACCAAAGGACAACAAAACGTAACACTTTTGTAGTGGTTCCAAAAAAGTTACATATTTGAACAATTCTGAGACAAAAATTGACCATGTACACATGGTCACATGCTTCACAGGGGCCTTCAGTAACATGATCATGAATGGGGTCCTTCAGCTAATTAGAGTTTTCTCTGGAATTGGCCGATTTAAAATCATTATATGGTGTCATACCAGAGGACACTGTTTTCAGAGACGAAATGTATCAAGTTCCTACGCTTTCAGAACTATTTGGATGAAAAAACTGATTGCCATTTACTAAAATAGACACTTGTACAATTATGCCGGAGGTATTTATAAACATTTTTATGCTTTTCTTTTTCATTTATAAAAGTTGTAATTTACTGAACCATGGTTGAGACAGTCACACCATAGGACAATTTTGAGATTGGGCTCAAAAAAAAAAAAAATCGAATAACACTTCCGCTTTTATAATACCAGGTCCATGAGGGACAAAGAAATGTTTAACCATTTACTGCATTTTAAATAATGACAGTATTATATATTGATATTCATTTTATCTTGTGGGACAGTGAAAATGCCATGTCACGTCAACAAACCATATATATATGGCTTGTTGACGTGACATGGCATTTTCACTGTCATTTATATACAGTATATATACACTCATAAATAAATATTAAATCTATTTTAAATTAATCATTTTATTTGTTTTAGTAATAATGTAAGATAATATATTCTGTAGTTGGTCATTTGGATCCTTGGATATTGTTCTTAGTAGAATGCATGTGTGAAAGCGCAACTCCTGTAGACTTTGCTCTGATGAGAGGGAGACACCGGAAGCATGTCATCTGCTCCGGGCAGGAATTATTTCTCATCATGTAGATCAATGCTGCAGATTGCAGCTGGTTGCCATGGATATCTCTGCTGAATAGAGTTGAGTTTGAAAAGCAGCTACGCTTTGCTCCACATTCATGTTAACGTGCTAAAATTTGGTGCCAGTGTTTACGATGTACTTAAGGGATTACATTCATTCGTTCATTCATTCATTCATTCGTTGCAAGTACTAAAAACAGACTATTTAGTTTCACATTTCCACCCTCTCACTGACCCTTAGAAGAAATCTGTCTGTTTCTGCTCTGTAACTTTTGGACTTCTAAAGGACTTGTATTATATAACCTCTTCTTTACATTATGGCTTAACCTCTTCACAATTAAACGTTTTCACAGTTTATTAACTTTCGAAGAGATTTCAAAATGTCTGTCAGGTAGAGTTACACTAATAATTGAGTGCGGCTGAAGATAAAAAGCTGAATGATAGCAACAGTTCTGAAGGTGAAATGAAAGTCACACAGACAGGATTACAGAGGCATCTGATGAATACAACTCCTAGTCCTGACCTAAACACACACACATACACACATCTTGCTGACTTGCTGCTAGCTGATACCTCGGTCCGGTCAGGTGATCAACAATGCAAAGGTGTCTGAACTGTGCACTGACGCTTCCTCACTGTCAGATCTATGACTTATCTATATGGGTGTTACAGGCATTGTTAGTTTTTATGCAAAATGACGAACTTTTTAGAACTGAACTTTTATAAAATATATAAAGTGTGTTATACACTACTGTTCAAATGTTTCGAGTCGGTAAGACAATGCTCTTATACTCATCAGGGCTGTGTTTTTAATCAAAATATTGTAAAAACAGTAATACTGTCAAATACTTTTAGAATTTAAAATAACCATGTTTATGTAAATATATATTTAACATATCATTTATTACTGTGCTAGTAAAGCAACATTTTTAGAATCATCAATCATAAGTGCCATATGATCCTTCAGATGATTTGCTGCTCTAGAGACACTTATTATTATTATTATTATTGTTATTGTTATTGTTATTATTATTATTTAAACAGTTATGCTACTTAATATTTTTGTGGAAACAATAATATACATTTTAAGAAAAAAAATCTATAGAAAAACAAAAAAGGTTTTTATTAACTCTAACACAACACAATGCGATGCATAATTTGAAATTATGGTTAAAATGTGTGAAAAATCAATATGAAAAATTTCTTCAAATTAATGCATTCTAGCTGAGTAAAAGTTTTTTTTTCAAAACAACAACAAAAAGAATACTCTTTATAATAATAATGATGATGATCATCAGATGTGTCAGAAAGTGTATGTATTATTATTGTTGTTGTTAAGAATGTACTTATTTATTTGGGATATAAAATAAAAACAAAAAGTCATTTCAATCACAGAATGTCATCACAATGCTAAAAATTGTAAATGCTAGAAATTACATTTGTTAGTTGAGCAAAACAACAGAGTTCTCCCATGATATATGTATATCTTCTGATGGACATTGTTAGCTGATAGTGTTTAGTAAGAGTATGAAATGGCACAATAGCCATATATGCAAACTTCTGAGTTATTTAAGCCACTATAGACCATTTTAACAGATTAGGGTGGTATCCACATATCCACATCCTTTACTGGAATTTCACTGGAATTTAACCTGCACTCAGGATTGAACAGATGTACAGCTCAGGCCACATTTAAAGCCGATATAATGAATAAAAATCTGATACAAAGGGTCAATGAAAACACAAATCAGACTGTGGTGTGTCCTTGTGCAGCACAGAGCATGGCATGAGATTTAGACTAATGTGTACTGGATTACTGGCTTCTAAAAATAGACTGGGAGGAAGTACAAAACACCCTGACATATGATGGAGTTCGGTGTGAGTGTGTACGTGCGTGTTTTATGCACTGCACTGGTTCTTTGTTAGCCAGACGTTCACTTCTGCACAAGACAGATATCCAAGTGTAGCTTTAATGATGGTAGTGACTGCAAGATTGACACTCCCTTTATAAACGAACCATTACATTTGTTTACGCATGCTGTAATCCAAGCATCAGCCTCGCTTCCCATTAATAAATACTGGCTGGTTAAATACACAGAGGAGTGTATAGAGAAACAGAGAACATACTTTCAGTAGGAGGAGTAATCCTTATTGACTGCAACAGTATCATGTATTCATTCTAAATTTAGTAACAAAGCTCCATGTATGAATGGAGGCTATGGTCACAGGTCTGAATGCTAATGTTTGACCTTAAAAAATAAATATGTGGATTTGATGGTCTGTTTGGTTAGTACAGAGATGACAGGAAACAATGCAGAAAAGATGGGAAAATGTTGCATGCCACTGCCAACATGATCACCCTGTTTTTGTCTATTTTTTTTGTCTGCATATTTTGTCTTTAATGTATTTATTGTTTTAATATTTGAAACCTGAGAAAATTGAATGCAACCATGCCACAAATACAGGGGAGGAAAGCAGAGAAAGTGGGAAAATGTTGCAATCCAGATTTGAACTTGCACTGCCCATATGAGCATTTTTTGTCTTTAGTGAATTGATTGTTTTATCTTTTGACATTCGATAAACTTTAATGCAACACTGGAATCAATGCAGAGAAAATTGAAAATCGCCACCTTGGATTTATAAGGTTCTATCTGCATTCTGAGCAGTTTTGAGATATTGAGCTTCAAAGTTTTTGCGTTCCATAGACTTCTGTAGATAGAACCCTTTTTGTTTTCTGAAAAAAGGCCCACAAAAGAAAACATTAAAAGAAATATCACATCATGTAAATAGGTTGTCACAGAATAAGAATTATTGTTTTAATATTTGAAACCTGAGAAAATTGAATGCAACCATGCCACAAATACAGGGGAGGAAAGCAGAGAAAGTGGGAAAATGTTGCAATCCAGATTTGAACTTGCACTGCCCATATGAGCATTTTTTGTCTTTAGTGAATTGATTGTTTTATCTTTTGACATTCGATAAACTTTAATGCAACACTGGAATCAATGCAGAGAAAATTGAAAATCGCCACCTTGGATTTATAAGGTTCTATCTGCATTCTGAGCAGTTTTGAGATATTGAGCTTCAAAGTTTTTGCGTTCCATAGACTTCTGTAGATAGAACCCTTTTTGTTTTCTGAAAAAAGGCCCACAAAAGAAAACATTAAAAGAAATATCACATCATGTAAATAGGTTGTCACAGAATAAGAATATGTGAATAACTCCATTTTGACAAAAATGTCAGATAGAACCTTATAATTCCAAGGTGACGAAATGTTGCAAGCCAGATTCAAACTCGCACTGGCCACATGGGTACCATGTTTTTGTTTTGTTTTCTGTTGGGTCTTCAAATTTTTGTCTTCAAAAATCTTTTGTTTTATCAGTTGAAACCCAAGATACAAATTGCCACAAACACAGGAAACATTTCAGAGAAAATGGGAAAGTGTTGCAAGCAAGGATCGAACTTGCACTGCCCACTTGAGCACAATGTTTTTGTCTGTTTGTTTGTTTGTTTTTTAACACATTTTTGATCTTCAATGTAGTAATTGTTTCATTATTTGAAACCAGGGAATAATATAACCTTGTTAAAAACACATGGAACAGTTCAGAGAAACTTGCACTGCCCACATGAGCACAATGTTTTTGTGTCTTTTTTTTCATATTTGTATTTGTTTTCACATTTGAAACCTGAGAAACTCAGTCTTTCCACAAATACAGGAAACAATTCACACCTTATATATCTTTTTTCGGCTTCAATGTATTTATTGATTATAACCCAAGAAACTTTGATACAGCCTTGCCACAAACACTATTATTAGGGTTAATATGAACAACATTTGACAAATTGATCTCACAATGAAAATCAATATCTGCAGTGATGGTTATACAGCAGAAGATGAAGAAGATGGGACAAGAATAAAAAACATTCAATGGCAGACAGGAAATGTACAAGAATTATTCAATCATCTGAACAGAACATTTTAACAAACTTCACTGAACCTGATAACCTCTGCTGAGCAATCAAACACTGTACACCTTCTCACCTCAGACTGGAAGTCACAACTATACGCTTGAGCAGCAGAGTGTTACTGATCTGACGTCAGTGCCCCTTTATGTCGACCTTGTGTAGACGGTCACACTGTGAGATGTCAGCAATGTTCTGGGGTCAGTGGGGATGGGCGTTGATGTTAATGCAGCTGAGCTTCGTCATCCAATATGCCATTGCTCGTGTTGAACACCATTATCAGTCTTCATAAACTGTCTGATGTTCTGCTCTGGCTGAAGCCTTCAGTAGATGACTTAGATAATAAAGAGGAACATATATTGATCATCTAAAGATATATTGAATAAAAGTTTTAAAGGAGACATATTATGCCCCTTTTTCCAATATGTAATATAAGTCTCAGGTGTCCCCATAATGTGTCTGTGAAGTTTCAGCTCAAAATACCCCACAAATCTTTTATTATATAATTTTGAAAATGCCTATTTTGAGTGGAAGCAGAAACACGCTGTTTTTCGTGCCTGTCTCTTTAAATGCAAATGAGCTGCTGCTCCCCGCCCCTTTTTCCAGAATAGATCTGCGCCATTACAGCTCATACCTGCTAAAAACATCTGTTTTGGTTCTGATTATCATGTTTATCGCGCTGAAATCATGCGTTTTAAACCATATTAGTTTAAAATTCTTATATACGGTTTTCTGAGTGCACACGGACAGAAAGCGGCTGTCACAGCATGTGAGTACTAAACTAAATTCTCATTCACACACAAGTGTACTAAAAACACATAAGTTTCAAAAACAGTCGGTTATGTCTGTGAAAGTAAACAGCTGGGAAATAAATTGCATGTTTATTTTAGATCTGTGTGGCAGCAGCAATGTACAGTAAATAAATCAATAAATCCACTGCTCTCTTGTCTCCTCTGAGGCTGGGACTGTAAATAGTGTTCTGTGCTCATCTGTGCAGCCAAAGACAGAACAGTTAGCATGTTTTGCTCAAACTTTCTCCATGGCATAAGAACTGGTACATCGTCGTCGCTTGCGAAATCAAAATGATGGCACCGTGGGTGGAAACTTACAGATTAATGGGCGGTAATATTATAATGAGATCCCTTTGCAACGTCACTAGGGCAGCGAAATCAGACACACTCGTTTTTTCAGATGCTTGCAGAAAAAGGCTTACCAAAACAAAGTTACTGGGTTAATCTTTTTCATGTTTCCTTAGTTGGTAGATGCACGGGGGGCCTGATTATAGCACTTAAAACCTGGAAAAGTCAGATTTTCATGATATGGCACCTTTAATATAAATGGTTTGTAGTAACAGCAGAGAGTTTTAATACCCTTCTGATTTTTCTTTCAAGTCCATTTCAGTGCTGATATTATAAGCTATATATTATACAAATTGCCGCCTTGGAATTATAAGGTGTTATCTGCATTCTGAGCAGTTTTGAGATATTGAGCTTCAAAAGTTTTGCATTCCATAGACTTTTGTAGATAGAACCCTTTTTGTTTAAAAACAAAGTCCCAAAATGTACACAGATTGCAAAATAAACATCACATTATGTAAATAATAACCACTTGTGATTTCTTAAAAATTGTTTACTTGTCTTGAAAAAGGTGATTGCTAACCAGTGGCTAAATTATGTTAAACGTCATCACAATGAAAAAAGGTAAACTCATCTACTCTCTAGCTTTAACAACCTTGTTGTGTTTATAATCAAACTGTTCTAGCTCAACCTTTCAGGGAAAGGGTTTTTTTTTTTTGGCATTGTGGTAATGTTAGAGTGAACAAACTGCAATGACCATCAAAAAAACGATTTGCTCCTTTAAGTGAAATGTGGGACTTTCATACATATTGAGTGTTATGATTTCTGTAAGTCTCACAGAATATCAGAAAAGTGTTTCAAAGGAACCTTTATCAAAGCTAAGCCACTGAGTACGGTTCGTTTGTGGTTCCGTTTGTGGTTCGATATCTTCGTGATATGCGAAAGCAATGAGATCCCGGTCCGCTTTGCGTTTAATCTCGACATGTGTACCTGGAGGCTTGCCATACCTGCAGCCATGTTAAGTCACTGCTGTAACAACAGAAAAAACTTTTCACCAATGCAGGTCATGGGGTTGTGTGGTCCCAGGAGGAGAGTTGTGCACTCATTGAAATTTGGAAAGATGATTACATTAAACGCCAACTCTCCTCAACCCATAAAAACATAAAAGTGTTTATTTTGTTTGCCCAAAAAATGAAGGAAAGGGGATATAACAGAACTGCACTACAATTTTCAGATGCTTTCCTTTAATTCTGCTTTGTCTGACTCTTTCTCTGTTTGTCATTTGCTTCAAAATGTGCCACATCCATGTGATGACAACATGTGAAGACGCCATCTTGAATACCCAAAATCCACTGCTGCACAGAAAGCTGGGGTCTGAGTTCTTATAAAGTTGTGGTGTGAACAAGAAAGGGTCTGAGATCTCTTCATTGCTGAAGAAGACTAAAAAAAGAACTGGGTTCTCTTTTGAGTCCACTAGATTGTGAACACCAAAAGAACTGGGGTCACTTTCAGCTGGTTCCCTTTCTGGTTCACTTTAAGTGAACTGGGTTTGGTTCTTTTAAAACGAACTATATGTGAAAACACCCTAAAACTCTAAAAGCTTTTACTCGTTTTGTGAAGAAAAAGTACTGAGTGTGTAGCAGAAGAGGAAGCAAGTGTTGGGACATACTCCCAAGTTATAATTCCGTCATGAAACCATGTACCGCTTTGTTGCATATTTATGTGCATCCTGTCATTTATCTTGTCACAATAAACATCCTTATATACACAATCCACATTTAATCTAGGCTACTCTAAGGAGCTCTGCACAGAATTTGCTCCCACAACGTATTAATTTGTTCCCTCATTTCTTTCTTTTTTTTTTTTTTTTACATGACAACGATTGTACTAAAAACAGAAAAGGGTTTCCTTTGCGTTTTTGGAAAATGTCATATTCAGACCTTGTTCACATAGATCCGCGAAAATGACCAAAAAGTACTGTATTATGCATGTCAGGCCAGTAGTTGGCGACGTCACTTTAAAGAAACATGGCACGTGACTGTGCACATATGAAAACCTATAGACTGAACATGTAATACACATGCACATGACGTCACTTGTTTCACAAATTCACGTTTTCGTAGTTTGTTTTCAAAAACTTGCACATTGAAACCCGTTTTCAAAAGTTTGTGTTTTTGGCATCCCAAAACACTGTTGTCCTGTAAATGAACTGCCAAATTGCATAAAAAGTGTTTAGTTAAAAATAGTGTCATGTAAATGCCTCCTAAGAACTACATTATTAAATCACAGTGAGTGCAAAATACCAATAAGATCAAATATGAGGTAAGTGAGGCGACCAGCTTTTATGATCTTTGCATTTGTATATTCTTCTCTCTCACTCTTCCTCTGTCCTCTCTGAGGGCATCATAGCCTGATCTGGTGTGTGGGCACGCAGGGGAAAGTTATGCTGAAACAGTGACTGAATGCTGATGCCAACCATCTGCCCAGAGCTCCAGCCGCTCCAGCGATGGATCCATGCCCAGACAAACACAGGACACCAGGAACACCAGTGCATCTGTGCTGCCGTCAGCCCTCAGCACTGATTTTACTGCAGATCCTATCTTAGTGTTTTAGCTCAGTGGATGGCTGTGGGCACAACTAGGCTCTCATGATTAATAAATGACAAACGGTCTGCAGTGAACTCACTTGCCATAGACTCTTTTTCGGAATGACAGAATTATGTCTATTCTGATCTGATACAGTCTGTCGCATGTCTACATTTCTATACTAAGGCCACAAAACACTAGGGTTTTTGGCAAATAAAAGATTCTTGAGATATGTATGTGCTTAAGCTGAGCATTGCTTTAATGTTTGTAATGGCAGTGCTTTAAAAAGGGATGAATTTAGAGAGGGTTTTAGTGTATCGTGCTTTAGCATGCAGTACTTTCAACAAAACCCTTTTGAAAAGTTGTCATCCTCTTTTAAAACTACTGTATAGCACACTATTAAACACGTCTTGAGTAATAACTTCACTGTATTCAACAACACACTTGTCATATTTCAAATCTTTTATACTTATTATATACTAAACAGAATCCGGTGTATAATTAATTTAATTATTATAGTTATAAAGTACATTTTATATATATATATATATATATATATATATATATATATATATATATATAATGGCTGCAATATAACAAAGAGTGAAAAATGTAAGGGGGTCTGAATACTTTCTGTACCCACTGTATATATATATATATAATTTGTGAAGAACTGGAAGCTATTTATCTGATCAGGATACACAAGACTCATGAACAACTATCAGGGGAAAAAATGATTTTTAATATTTATTATATCTTATTTATTTTATATTATTTGTACAAAATTTGACCGTTTTTAGATTACTGAACAGGTTCTTATGTCATTTTATTTGTTGGGATGCTAGTTCATGTAGTCATTCATAACTGTATTGGTAAGCAGCAAACACAATTTCGCAACAGTAACATTGAGGAAACTATGATAATCACATATACACAAAACCTAAGCAATCAATCACCTATGGCAACGGAGAATAATCCACTACACACACACTTCAATCAGTGATTGGGGCAACATCTTCCTCAAGACCCCTTCAGATAGTAACACTAATGATGCAGTCTGACTAAACAGCACCTTGAGAAGTAACACAAGTGCAACCACTAGAAAATGCAGTTTCGTTATTTGTAATGCTCAGACAGATGTCAGGCGCTCTAGTGTATTTTGTTGTTGTTTTGTTTCAGACTTTGGTTCTGTAGCTCAACTAGTAGAGCATGACATTAGGAACACAAAGAGATCTGAAGCCCAGTAAATGCAACAGTGATAGGCAATTTTTTAAGCACTTGGTTGTGAAAGTTTTTGTCTTTCTTTTTCTCCATATAAGGATTTTAAAAAAATAATAAATACATAAAGTTCAATAAAGCCACAAACAAAACAATTGATTTAATCAGCAGTATATTTTAGGGTAATTCGTACTATTCGGCAGAGGTGGGGGACTCGAGTCACATGACTTGACTCGAGCATTAGGAACACAAAGAGATCTGAAGCCCAGTAAATGCAACAGTGATAGGCAATTTTTTAAGCACTTGGTTGTGAAAGTTTTTGTCTTTCTTTTTCTCCATATAAGGATTTAAAAAAAATAATAAATACATAAAGTTCAATAAAGCCACAAACAAAACAATTGATTTAATCAGCAGTATATTTTAGGGTAATTCGTACTATTCGGCAGAGGTGGGGGACTCGAGTCACATGACTTGACTCGAGTCTGACTCAAGTCGCAAATTTAAGGACTTGCGACTTGCTTGACTAAATAAAGAAAATGACTTGACTTGGACTTGCACTTGAGATCCAGTGACTTGAGACTTGGCTTGACTTGACCTTCATGACTTGGCAGGACTTGACTTTATAACAACTCTAATTATTATTATAAATCATGGCGACATAATTTGGTAAACAAAACGCAAGCCACTGAACCAGCGGCAGAAGTGATTAGAGTCTGCGCAGTTCATGACACTGCATGAGCACAGAAACACAGTGCGCCAAATACAGGGAGATGTTTGGATAAACACTTCGAAACTGTATGCATTTGCTGTATGCATTTACAAAGCCAGGACGTCACCACTTCAAAAAGGAAAGGTATGTAGGCTTGTTCGTTAGTTGAAAACAGCATTGGTCTTAAAATTCAGCTTAAGTCTGTCATTAAAGGGTTAGTTCACCCAAAAATGAAAATTAGGCTGTGTTTTACTCACCCTCGAAGCATCCTAGGTGTATATGACTTTCTTCTTTCAGACGAATCCATTCGGAGTTATATTAAAATTTGTCCTGGATATTCCAAGCTCTATCATTGCAGTCAGCGGGTGTTGGAGTTGAACAGTCCACAATTCGTCAAATAAAGCATGCGCATTCATAATAAAACGTGCCTCACACGGCTCCGGGGGATGAATAAAGGCCTTCTGTAGTGAATCCATGCGTTTTTGTAAGAAACATATCCATATTTCAAACGTAATAAACACTTTTCTCTCACTTCCGGTGTCTGTCATACGCGGAAGGCGTTCCGGCGGAAGGCGTATGACGTATGCACAGCGCGCGCGCCTCTGATGTATGCTAGTCTCGCGAGTTTGTTTATAGTTTATAGTTTGGTTATAGTTTCCTTACTTTACCAAAGGAAAACCAGTCTCCTCTTGGCTTATATCGAAATCTTCCGACATTTTTCTTTGCAAATCTTCGGTTTGTACTTCTAATTCGTGACCGGATTTTGTTATGTGGTGTCTCTGCGTTCGTCACTTATCACGCAACGCCGACGTGCTACGTCATCCGTGTATGACAGTTGGCGGAAGTGATACAAAAGTGTTTATTACGTTTGAAATATGGATATTTTTCTTACAAAAACATTTATTCACAACCCCCACCCCACCCCCCCGGAGCCGTGTGAAGCACGTTTTATTATGACGCTTTATTTGACGACTTATGGACTGTTCAACTGCAACACCCACTGACTGCAATGATAGAGCTTGGAATAGCCAGGACAATTTTTTATATAACTCCAACTGGATTTGTCTGAAAGAAGAAAGTCATATACACCTAGGATACTTCGAGTGTGAGTAAAACACAAGCCAATTTTCATTTTTGGGTGAACTAACCCTTTAAATCAAAGTGATTATGAACGATTAATCTCGTGTTTGTAATTAGCGACGTCAAACTTTAAATTCGCTGGCGTTTGCCTCCCAAAACTTTAGTACTTTTGCACTTTTAGCACTTTTGCTTTAGTGTCAAGTATCCCTCTTTGTAAATCAATATGGAATTGTACCATGGAAACCAGTTTTATCGATTAGTGATGTTTCTATTGCACCCAAAATCCAAGATATGTTGTCAAAATGGCCCTAGTATGAGTTTTTATATTTATAACATACAATATTTAGTCATTTAATATAAATATAATATAATATAAATAAAAAGTTACACGCGTCTCGAAGCAACACACTGAATACTGAACGAATCCAGGGATTTTAATGAATCGGTTGAGTGATTCAGTGGCCCATTCTTGCTTGTTCATGAACGAATCAACTGTTTAGAATGAATAAGTTCAATGAACGCTTCTGTGATAAAGCAGTGATTTGCCACCACTTACTGGTGGCATTAATGTCATATACTGTAGGCCTATCATTTCATTTCATATTTCTATATTCCATTGTTTTAATTCATATTTTAAGTTCCAACAGGACAAACAGAAAACAAAAACGAACAAAACAAAAAGCTTAGGCAGACCTTAAACGCACAGCTGTCAATGTAGTTCTTATTAAGATAAAATCAAAGAAATTGATAAGTTAAAGGGGAGGATACATAAACATTAACAGCAATAGGCTTCTTGTTTTGAACCATGACAATAGTTTTCAAGAACAATGTAAGCAATTATGCAAAGTAAAAGAAACAGTCCAAATAGGGTGTCTATATCCGATGAAAATTTTGGGTCCATTTTATTTTTGTATATAAGGGGTGATTTGTAGTCAGCATTGAATAGCATGTTTTGTTACACACTGAAATTCTTTAGCATGCTCCGAGACAATCTCAGTCTCTGCTGGAGATATTTAGAGCAAAATCATTTTCAAACATCTGTTAAATATTATCTGTCTCCTAGGATGGTCAATCTCAATATAACATAAATATGAGATACATATTTTTATCTTGTATTTTTATCAATATTTTCTCGATTGCAGACAATACACAGTAGTATTTTGTCTTTATTCAAAATGTTATATTTAAAACATTATTATTTAAATTAAAATGTATAATTGAGGAAAAATGAATACGGTAGTGTGGCAAAAATATATTTGTTTCTGTTTGATACTGTGACTTAACTTGACGACATGATCCAGCAGGACTCGACTTGACTTGCTTGAGGTGAGCCACTGACTTGACTTGACTTGCTTGATTTGCTTGTACTGTGACTTGAGACTTGCTTGAGACTTGAACATGTGTGACTTGCCCCCACCTCTGCTATTCGATGCCATTTCAGCTTGGTAACTTTCTCTCAAAAAAAGTTTAAATTTCCATGATGTAATCATTTTATCTGAAGAAGGGCTTATTACACTATAAGAAAAAAATATATTGGTCCAGCTCAGGATATTATTCTTTAATAATTTTTCATGAAATGTCCACCCTGTTTCAGGACATTCTCATCTCAATTAAATTGTCTTGAATGCACAGTTTTTTTAATATTTACATTTTCTAAGAGCTCAAATTAAATGTCCCTCTCTTTACCCTGCAAATGTATTTTAACAAAGTGTTCATAATTGGGCATTATCTTGAAAAATTTGATGTATTTTAAGACAGTGTAATTTCAACACATTTCTATATCAAAATAAATTTCAATGGAATTTTGGCCCCATTTTAAATGATTTCATTTTTCCATTTCATTCCCTACAAGTAACAACAAAGATATGCATAACATTTGTTGAACTTATTTTATTAATATAAAACAACTACTGAGGTAACAGGGTGGACGGGGGGAAACAGGGTGGACATTACACCACTGAACAACAGTATTTGGCAATATATTGCCTAATACAAGAAGCATATTGTCACAATTTACAATCACTACAACAGATAAATGGTTCTGTATTTAACAATTTAGGATATAAGGGCACTTGCACCACATTAAAGCAAGCGAAAGTAATGTTTTTTTCTACTATACAAACTGTATTTTCTATACTGTATCTTAAATGTATCTTACCCTAACCCTACACCTAAACCTACCCCTCACACAAAACTACAGTTATTTTAGATTTTCAAAACACTTAATTCTGTAGGACTTTTAAGTTTTTTTTCCCCCTCAAAGGGACCAAATAAATGTCCCCACAAGGTCAAAATTTACTGGTATCACTATACTTGTGGACATTTGGACCCATAACATAGGGAATACCAGTACACGCACACACACACACACACAGTAATGGCAAAATCAAGATAATTTAATTACAGTTTCTACCTAATCAACAAAGCTGAGATCTAACACTTTCTTTTTTCTTCCTTCCTTGCTGTAAACACTTCTATTTATCATTTATAATCTATTTTTACATCGACTGTTACAATATGTCCACCCTGTTACAGTGCAAATCAGTAACAGGGTGGACAGTAACAGGAGGGACATTTTATGCTAAAGTCAGACATTGCTATTCATGTGATGAACAACAAGCTAGTGTGTAGTGATCATTGAGGAAGTTTATTAACCATATTTTCAAAATTAAAAATAAAAAAATCTGTTTCAAATGGCACCGAATGCTAGGAAAGATCTTTAAAACAACATTTTGGTTGTGCAAGACATAACCTCAATTGATTGTCTCAAAAATTATAAACAGAAAAAAAAAGATAATAATTTGCACACATATTAATGTTCAATTTGTCTTTGCACTATGCATGGTCAGAAATTTAGACCTTTTTGGATTTTGGGACCTTTAGAACTTTCTGCGTAAAATTCAGATTGAGTGAGAAACTACTTTCCATTAAGGGTGAGATATTTGCCCTGTTAAAGCAACTTTTTTTCTAAACTTATTACATGGATATGTCATCTTTTATATCAAATTCATAAATTTAATCAATTAATTTAACTAGAAAAATAAGACACTTCAGGGCTGTTACCAGTCAAATCAATCAATATCAACAAAATCCATCTTTGCACAGGTGTAGATGCAGCACAAAAACTTCATCTGAAATTACATGTAGATGTGTTTAACCTTTACACAGATGTGGAATAGAAAATGACGAAAAATAGTAAACAATGAGAGTGAAAATTAAGTGAAATTATTTTTTTTAAATATTAAATTAAAGCAGCCAGTAGGTGGTCACTTTTAATGTAATTAATAATTTAATTAACGTAATTAAATTATTAATTGAACCTATTAATTCAAAACTGCTTATTCAGTTAGGACTTTATGAATGGGTCATTAAATCAATCACTCAACCAATTTGATCAAAAATGCAAATTTACACAAATTGTGCAACGATTTGGCTCAGATTGGAACTACTTTCATTGAAAAACAGATAAAAAACAAACAGTATTAAAAACTTATTTGACTTATTTAAAACTTAAGTCACATAATGGTAACTTGATTATTGAACTGTTATATAAAATCAATATCACATTTGTAACATTATTGGGGGAAACAACTTTCTTGCTTGTGTGGTATATGCTTAACTATCTAAATAGTTAAATACAAAAAAAAATTGTAAACACAAATACAAAAATGTTTTCCCCCTTATCTTGAATTTTGGGGACATTTCTATGAATTTTAATAGCATTTTTGCTCCAAGCCCCATTCATTTCTACTGCTGCTACATTAATTTGTCTAACTCGTTTTGCATAAAATATCTGCCAAATTCATAAATGTAGCTATATTTATTAGTTGCCTATACTTAGAGCTAAAAATCTAAAAATATGCCTCTTGCAATTTGTTTGATATTCAGATGTGAAGCATATTTAACTTGAAAATAAATCAAGCACCCTGTCACATTCAACTGAAAGAATCCTCGAGGTTCAGCATTGCTTTTGATGAAAACAGCACCGCCGACCTCGCGGGGAAGTGTCTACCTCTCAATATCTGCACATGTCCTGACCATGAACCCATATGCGCGTACACACTTACCTCTCCCTTCATAAATCACTAGGCGAAGGATTAAGAATGTGATCTTCAAAGGAGCTTAGAACTGCCTGTTATTTACCTAAACTGTCCTCTGCCTGGCTCCAGTCCTGTACAGCCATGCGCTCACTCCAGTGTTTTAACCCACACAGGAAACTGATTTCAAAACCAGACCAAGCTGCGTCACGAAGCATCAATAAAAAGTTTTTGATATGACTTGAAGGAGATAAAGAGAGTAATTATATAAACACACAGACGTTAACGTCAGAACAGTTACACGACAGGCACACCAGGGTATTCCTCAGTCACGAAGAGAGAGAGACGTGACAGGTAAGAGACGGTAACCCAGACAGCATTCTCTCAGAGGACAAACGGGTTGGCAGCACTTGAATTCTGAAGGTTAGCAGAGGTTTGGCTGGGACGGTAGAGGAGAGAACCATATGGTCCTACTGTGAGAGATATTGCAGAGTCACTGGCGAAAGGCCTGTGAGAAATCAACTGATAGAGCATAACGCAACCTGCTCTGTCAGCTATTCAGCACTCTTTCCATGATGTTAAAGGGTCCTAAGTGGCACTTCTCATTTGGATCAATGACATTAGGGTCATTGACGCTCTTTTTCTTTACCGGATATATCCAAAGTTCTGTCATTAAACTCTAGATGGTGCAGTCCAATAGGTCCAACTCAATCTCACATAATGACATCATTATTCACATAGGATTGTTTTTTTTGTTTGCTTGTTTGTTTGTTTTTTTGTATCAGCAGCCAATGAACTTCCGCTCAATATTCAAATACTCGGCTAGTGCTTGCTGTAGCAGTGGTAGCAGCAGCGCGCTTCAGAAACCCTCCACCTTCCCCAGCTCCACCTGTATAGATCTGCTACGGGGTTACTCATGTATGCTATATGGGGGTTATTTCATATATGTTATATGTGCAGCAGCAGCATTTCTTACATGCTCACAGCAGCATGCTGTGGATGTATTGGCAGTAGCAAGTCGGTTCTTGCTCTGCCGCAGCAGCAGCGTTTTAAAAGTTTACTTTTAAAACTTTTATTTTGAAATTAATGTCTGTTTACTCATGGGAAATACATCTGATTAGAGAAATTTTAAAGTGATTCAGTTTGAAATCTTCTTGAAAACTACAGTATATTAAAACAACATGAATACAAAGTGTTCTTCTAATATAAACTTTCAACAGCACGTTTTAAGCTAGATTTTTACAAATAATTTTCTTTAATAATCATCATAAACATTCTTATATGTGATACAATTTAACATCTATACTAGCACTTTAAACCCATCCTGTCTGTCAAAGTTAGCTGAGGTGAATCAGCTCACGTACAGTGAATGCTTTGTTGGCGCCATCAGTTCATTAAGACTTTAAACCCTGTAAATCAATTATAGAGCTTAAACAAGTATTTCTTAATACTAATATAATATTTATTTCTAATACATCCATTGCAGATTATTTGCTGCAAGTTCCAACCTGTTAGATCTGTTAGGACTTAAACTATGTAGATACAAACTGGAGATTATTAGGATCAAGATGCATATGTGCATTTCCGACTACTGCACAAGTCCATTAAAATCTCTCTGCTCTACGTCTGTCCTGTATGAGATTGCTGGTCGGTCGAACATCCCCTCAGAGAGGTTGAGAACTCATCCAGTGTTGCCAGGAACTGATAGGCTTCTGACACAGATAGAGAGAGAGAGAGAGAGAGAGAGAGAGAGAGAGATAAACAAACACTCTCCTGTCCCACTTCTTCTGTTAACTAACATCTGGCCTAAATCTTTCAATATCTCTCTCTCCTGCTCTTCTACTGTCTGTTTTCTTATGAGCAACAAATTGAATTTTATCATTTCCCCCCTCCCGTCCACAGCATTTGTCTGGAACAGAGAGAACGCTGGGTAAGAATGATGATGTTTGTGTGCTGGGTATATGATCTCTCTATTCACTAATCACTTTTTCTAGGTCTTCATTTTCACCAGTGACAAATAGGCTATAGTTTTTATCAGGAGATGTAATTATGGGTACATGGGCTGTTTATTGTGTTTAAAACATATTTAAATAATTGTTTTGAAGGGTATTTATGATGACAATGAACAGTGCTATGTTTTCTCCATCTAAGGCCCTTCACTTTCATAATACTCAGATGCATTATTTAAATCGTGAATTTGCATTAAAATCCTTTGTTCTTGAAGACCAGTTAAAGCGATAGTCACCCAAAATGAAAATCTCACAATTATATCTGACAATTTAGACTTTTTTATTGCAGTTCTGATTTTATATCTTAATTCAGACTTTTTATTGCAATTCTGAGTTCTTATCTCACAATTCAGACTTTTTTATAGCAATTCTGAGTTTTAATCTCACAATTTAGACTTTTTATTGCAATTCTGAGTTTATATCTCACAATCCAGTCTTTTTTATTGCAATTCTGAGTTTGTCTCACAATTTAGACTTCATTGCAATTCTGAGATTTTATCTCAATTCACTTTTTATTGCAATTCTGAGATTTTATCTCACAATTCAGACTTTTTTAATGCAATTCTGAGTTTATATCTCACAATTCAGACTATTTTATTGCAATTCTGAGTTTTGATCTCACAATTCATTTTTTTTTATTGCAATTCTGAGTTTTTATCTCACAACTCAGACTTTTTTATTCCAATTCTGAGTTTTTATCTCACAATTTAGACTTGTGAGATAGTCACAATTACCTTTCATTCATTCATTCATTCCTTGATATAAGCAAACAAACAAAACAAATCAATAAATAAATATTTTTTGTTCCACAAAACAAAGTAGTCATATAGTTTTGAAGCAACTTGAGGCCAAGTAAATAATGGCAGAATTTACCAGTCCAGTACCATAATTTATATGGGGTCAGCTGTCACTTTAAGGACAATCAGTGAACAGTCGGTTAAGAAGCTCATTGTATTACGAGCTCTCTGCTTTAGGCCTACACAATTACCGAACGCTATGCACCTTTCCAATGTCTTTCTAAGGTTAGTTACCGTTCAAAATACTTTAACCCATTTGTGCCCAATTTTTTTCTGAATGGTTTCATGCATATAGTCATATTAATGGTGTCCTATGTGAAAATGTTCTGCATTTGTTTTCCCCAGGTTTTTTTTTTTTTCTTGAAAATCATATTTGAATGTGCGGCAACTATAGTTGCCGGTGGGCAAATATGTTGTATGCACCCCTTCAATGTCAGATTTTAATAGGAGGAGAGCTTTTGGCATCTAACTCAAAATAACTGCTTTGAACAAATTAATCTTTATTCATAAATTTATTATGCATAAAAGACGAAGAACATTCGATGCAAACTCCAAAAAAGTTGCATCTAGCTTATAATCTCTTGAATATGAAAACAAAACAAATTCATTTGTCTTAAAGTGGTGGAACATAGTGCACAACAAAGTGCAGCCATTAAGTTGCCCCAACAGGGTATTGTGTATCAAAAAGTTAAATGAAAATAAGTAAATAAAAATAAATAGAATGAAGAAAATATTACATCTATATAATTATAAAAGGTATACCTGAAAGAAAATTACACATTTAACTGTTTGGTTACCAACATTCTGCAAAATATCTTCTTTTGTGCTCAACAGAAGAAAGAATCGCATAGGTTTGCAACTTGAGGCTGACTAAATGACACAATTTCCATTTTTGGGTGAACTTTCCCTTACGTAAGCAGTTTTAGTATAAGTAGCCTACAAGGAGTACTGCAGTGAAGGTACAAGTAGTTTTACAAATTTACATATACATATTTGCATAATATACTTTGTGATGTGTATATGTAAAATATCACATATTTTATGAATAGGCACATATTGATTAGGTCAAATGGATTAACCCTGAAACAAATCCTTGATATTTATGAAATTAATGATATTCTTTTTTAAATATATGATTATTTAAATATTTTGTTTGTTTATTTATTTGTTTATATATTATATTTGTTATTATATTATATTTATTTGTTTATATATATATATGTTTGTTTGTTTATTTGTTTATTTATATGTTTGTTTATTTACTTATTATTGAACATGCAGGTATTTTCATTCTGAGGTGTGTTAGTTAAATGAAAATAAATAAATAAATAAAAATAAATAGAATGAAGAAAATATTACATTTATATAATAAAAAAGATATACCTGAAAGAAAATTACATTTGTTTATTTATTTGTTTATATATTATATTTGTTATTATATTATATTTATTTGTTTGTATATATATATATGTTTGTTTGTTTATTTGTTTATTTATGTTTGTTTGTTTATTTACTTATTATTGAACATGCAGGTATTTTCATTCTGAGGTGTGTTAGTTAAATGAAAATAAATAAATAAATAAAAATAAATAGAATGAAGAAAATATTACATTTATATAATAAAAAAGATATACCTGAAAGAAAATTACATATTTTTTTAGGCCCATAGTATTCAATGGCTGACTGTAGTAGGTGATTTCATATAATAATGTAAATGTACACTCATTACTTGTCTGAATTTCAATTATAATGGAATCATAAGCTACTAGTCATAAAAAGAATTAGGGTCCTTGACCAATTAGAATGAAACACATCCAAACTGGATAAAGGGGCCTCAATATTTTGCCCCTTACAAGACAATGTCATAAAAGGGAGAAAAAGATAATCTACAGCAATTAATCCCATGCGTAAACTCTTTATCTTTCAATTCTTCCTTTTGTGTGACTGATGGAAGTTTGTAAACTGCTGCTATCACTTGAAAACTGGAACGAGACGCTGCGTCAAAGCGTTTTGGGAATGCCTTCACCACGCTCTGAATCACATGTGTAATCAATCCAATGGAAGGGCGAGACGTCACGGGTGGGGTGCCGTAACAACCAGGAAGCTTAAAAGCATGTGAGTTGGAACTGGCGTCAGCTTTTAGGATTGAAGCAAGCGCTGGCAGGGATGCCGGAAGTATGGCACCAAGACGCAGCGTCTCATTCCCTTAGCGAAAACAGGGTTACATATGTAACCTGGAGACGTTCCCCTTCAGGAACTCGATCTGTGTCAAAGCCCTTTGGGAATGAGAATGCCCACGCCGCCAGACTTTCAAATCCCTGCCTAGTGTGGAAGAGCACAGCTAAAGCGAGAGAAGGAGCCAGGAGTGGCGCAGAATGCAGGTAGGCACTTT
>NW_015505219.1:2952890-2960484 GCF_001515645.1 Sinocyclocheilus grahami | reverse complement strand
ATCCCGCCCAAAGGCCAACTTCAGAAGGAGTGAGTCTTGACCCCCAAAAGAGAGGGGAGATCAGAGGACTCAAGGCTTTGGAATAGCATCCTGATCCACCGCTTAGCATAAGCTTCTCTGGCCGGAGGCCTCAGCCTCAGTGCACCGAGGAGGAAACATGTAACCAGGGGCTGTCTGCCCACTGACTGGCCACCGAGAGGGGTGTGGTAGGCCGCAATGGCCACCACGTAGACCTTCAAGGTGGAGTTGTTTAACCCTGCTGAGAGAAGGGCCTGCGGGAACTCCAGAACTGTACCAACCGGGCAGTTGACTGGGTCGAGCTGGTGGACTCCGCACCAAGAAGTGAAAAGCTTCCACTTCAGGGCATACAGTTTCTCTCTGGATTGGAGGATGGTCTCAACAACCTCGGTTGAGAGACCGGAAGCTACGAGCTGTGCCCCCTCAGGGGCCACACCCATAAATTCCACAACTCTGGGCGGGGGTGGAATATCGTGCCCTCCGTCTGTGAGAGGAGGTCCCTCCTGAAGGGAATCTCAATGGAGAGCCGTCGAGGAGGGAAATCAGCTCCGAGAACCATACTCAGCACGGCCAGAACGGGGTTACTAACAGCAGCCGGACTCCGTCCCATCGCACTCTCTTCAGAACTCCCGAGAGGAGAGCAATTGGGGAAAAAGTGTACAGACGAAGCCTCGGCCACGTCTGTACCATGACATCCCGCCTCAGTGGAGCTGGATAAGTCAGAGAGTACCAGAGGGGACAGTGCGACGTCTCTCGAGTCGCGATCAGGTCCACCTGAGCCTGGCCAAAACTCTCCGTACCCCGGGCCTCGGCCCCTGCCTCAACAGAATGTCTGCTCCCATAATGAGAAGCCCATGAATGTGAACTGTTCTCAGCGAGAGGAGTTCACCCTGGGACCACACAAGGACCTGGTGCACCTGCTTGTAAAGGGGGCGCAAACGCAAACCTCCCTGATGGTTGATATAAGAGACCGCTGCTGTGTCGCCGGTGCACACCGACACATGGCGACCTCTTAGGTCCGGGAGAATGTGTTTCAACTTTGCAAGAAGCTGCCACTCATGACCTCTCCTCAACTGGTGAGGGCGCGTCCGTTGCTAGCATTACACGGCGACAAGGAGCTCTCAGCACCAAGCCCTGAGTCAAGAACCAAGGTTTCCTCCACATGTCTAAGGCACCTCCGCATGACCTTGAGCATGCGAAGCGGCTTTCCCCTCAGGGAGAACCCCTTGGTCTTGAGCCACCACTGTAGGGGTCTCATGTACAGCAGGCCAAGAGGTATCACGTTGGACGCAGCTGCCATCAGACCCAGCAGTCTCTGAAACTGCTTGACAGTGAGTGAGTGGCCTTCTCTCACTATCTTGACTGCCGTGAGGATCGACTCGATCCGAGCAGGGGACAGACGTGCCTGCATCGTGGTCGAATTCCACACCACAGACAGATAAGTGGTCCTCTGTAATGGAGAAAGCACACTTTTCTTGGCGTTTAGTCTTATCCCCAACTCTTTCATGTTATCAAGAATGACATCTTGATGCCGAACCGCTGTCCGCTCTGAATGAGCTAATATCAACAAATCGTCTATGTAGTTGAGTATGCGGATGCACTGGAGTTGCAGAGGAGCCAGAGCAGCATCCACACACTTGGTGAAAGTGTGGGGTGAGAGTGCAAGGCCGAAAGGAAGAACCCGAAATTGGTAAGCTTTGCCCCCAAAGCGAACCTCAGGAACTTCCTGTGATGAGGAAGGATGGAGATATGGAAGTATGCGTCGTTTAGATCGATCGTGACAAATCAGTCCTCGGACCTGATCTGAGACACGATTTGTTAGAGTGTGAGCATCCAGAACTTCAGTCACATGACTGAGCAGTTCAACTGACGCAGATCTAAAATGGGACTCAACCCTCCATCCTTCTGTGTGCCGGCTGTAGAACCCGGATTCTCTTTCGTGAGGAGGGACCACCTCGATGGCCTCCTTCCTAAAGAGAGTGTTTACTTCTCATTCCATTACCAGAGCCTGCTTGGGACCCACCAAAGTGGGGATAACTCCTTTGAACTGAGGCGGAGGAAAACCAACTGGATTCTGTAGCCTCTCTCTACAGTGTGCAGGACCCACTGAGACATATTTGGCAGTAGTTTCCACGCTGCCAAATAGTCTACTTAAGGAAATCATTCTCTCGAGACTGACCTCTAGTGTAACCAGAGCGGCTAGCTCGGTGCCCTGAAGCGGTGGACCAGCAGGGGACGGCTGTATTAGCTGCTCTAGAGACCTCCGTGGAAGTCGCAAGCCTCTTAGCACCGCTTAATTTCCGGTGCGGTAACTAAGAGAAGCACTCGCCAGAGTCCGCTGCGCCCTTGAACACCGGCACGGTTGGCAGACTGATCTCCTGAGGGCACTGAGGAGAGACGGGCACCGTGTCATGCCACAGCATCAAGACTCTCATAGCTGAAGTCTTCTATTGAAAACGACGGCCCTCAGACCCACATCGTCTGCTAGGAAGACTAGATCAGAGTCTGTTCAGGGCAGGACCCAATGAAGCACGCTTGGCAGGGGCTCCCACACCGCCAGGTGACTTTCTAAGGGAACCAGTCTCATGAGACTGGCCTCTGGTGCACCTAGAGCAGCTAGCTCAGTACCCTGAAGCGGCGGACCAGCAGGGGATGGCCAAACTTGATGGCTGCTCTTCCCCAGAGGGAGCTGGTCCTCAAAAAGTTCTAGGCCTTAGGCGTCAGGACGTTTAAGACGAAGTCTATCCAGCGAGAATGACAGTCTGCAGAAACGCCTTCCGCTAGATGTCTTCGGCCTGGGAGCGCCACTCTGACTCTAGACTCTGTGGAGTATGAGAAGTGAAGCCCCCAAAATGAGGAGCTGGAAGACGGTAGGTTGGGACTGCTCCCACCTAGCAGCCCCTGCTGACCGCCTCAATCTCCTCGGAGGAAGAGAGGTAAACGCATGCTCTCACTTGAGAAATTTTTATCCCAAGAGCCTGCTTCAGCTGCAGCCGGATCGCAATCGCAAGATCACAGGCACGGACACACTCCTCGGAGTGTGCCTGGCGAGAGCGGAGCGTTTAACAGCGGGAAAAGCACAATCAGCCCCCTGAGAGCCGACTGAGCGAGCTCCGCTCCCCATTAATGCTGCTCATTATAATATTAGGCATAATATGCTTGTGTAACTGATGCTTGTGCAACTGGCGAGCTCTTTGATGCCCTCCGCATTAATCTCCTTGGAGAAAGACAGGCGGAGCGTCGTGCCCTCTCCCTCGAGAGCTGACTCTGCGTGCTTCGCTCCCAAGCAGACAACACACAAACTGTGTGTGTCCCCACTCGAATATCTTTTTTTTCCCCCAGGGGCAGGGAGAAACACACAGCCCGAACACTGCCTGCTCTCGCCCAAAACTTCTCTTGATTGAAGCTTTGACATAATGGAGCTTATCAGTGGACAAACAACACTAAATAAGACTCACAAACAGATAGCGACTGACATACACAGAGCACTTGCTGAATGACAGAAAGCTGTTCCACCGCACGTGCTTTTAAGCTTCCTAGTCGTTACGTCACCCCGCCCGTGACGTCTCGCCCTTCCATTGGACTGATTACACATGTGATTCAGAGAGTGGTCATGCTGAAGGCGTTCCCAAAGCACTTTGACACAGTTTGAGTTCCTGAAGGGGAACTATAGATCTCCTGGAAGATTTGTTTTGTTTGGATGATTCTAGAGACCTTCATGATTATGTAGTTCCCTTTCAGTCAGACTTGGTCACTCCAAGTCACGTCGGTGACCGACGAATTGGGATATCGCTTCGATAGACCAATCTACTTCGAGTCTAAACTAAACGAGTCAATGCACATTGCCATGCAATTATTGCATCCAGCTGCCGCTGATCACAGCGTGAGTATAATAAGGCAGCAGGTGCAATGCATACCAGCTTTTCACTTTGGAGCCGAGCGACAATATCGTTCTGCTCTATATTAATTTCGAGAACTATGAGTTCAGCACGCTCTCGGAAGCTTTCTGTGTTGGCGAGACGGAGCTTCAGCGGTGGTCGTTCCAGTGTCAAGTGGGTTGCGCACTTCAGGCTGCACTACCCCCTGTCGTGTTGCAAGCGGCCATCTCCCCTGTGTGCCTCAGCACTAAAAGAGCATTTCCTAAAAGAGCAAATCTCTCTAAAAGAGCTCCACGGGTGCGTCTTTGTAAAGACGACGGATCGTCCTTATAAGGATGCCGTTTCACATGTGCGTTTCTGGGTGCGGTCGTTACCTGGCACCGGGTGATGGTCACGATCGCTGCCTCACATGTCTGGGCATCAAGCACGCTGAGGTGGCCTTCGTGGATGAGTCATGTTCTTATTGTGGGAACATGACCATCTCGGAGCTGCGAACCAGGCTCCACTACTCGCAAGGGGGCAGAGTTCCGTTGCCGCTGCCGTGATCTGGGGCTCATTCTGGCGGACAGACGAGAACCACTTCCTGCAGTAGCGCGGGCTGTTTGAGGGTTGCAGTGATGGCAAACCCCGCAGGGAACCAACCCTCTGGGGACCATCACTCCTCTTGCACCTCCGATCCAGTGGAGAGACCCACGGAACGTGCTGGGCCCTCTTTAAAGAGCATACCAGCGTTATCCAGTGGGCCTCCCCCCAACCAGATGTCGATCTCAGCATCGGAGGGAGAGCTGTCTGATGAAGATTCGGCCGCGCTGCCACCCTCCAGGATGGTGGCAAAGCCTGAATCGGATCCGGAGATGACAGCTATGCTTTCCCGGGCCGCTGAAAGGGTCGGGCTCGAGTGGAAACCTCCACCGTCTCCCGAGCTCTCTCTGGGGTGGCTCGCGCTGGTTCTCAGCGCCCCGCCCCGGTGCCTTTCTACCCGGAAGTGCATGACGAGCTCACCAGGTCATGGACAGCACCTTTTACTGCCAGAAACCGGCTGGTGGGCTCCTCCTCCATCACTACCCTCGACGGCGGTGCAGCGAAGGGGTATTCGGCGATCCCCCCAGTCGGTACTTCCTTCCCGGGCCGGTAGCCGTTTGTCTGGTCTAACCGGCGGTGCCTATATGGCTTGTGGGGAAGCTGCTTCCATCTTACACGCCATGGTGTTACTGTAAGTGCACCAGGCTAAGGCACTGAAGGACCTGCACGAGGGTGGTCACGATCCAGAAGTTCTGAAAGAGCTCCGAACCGTCACTGACCTCGCGCTCCAAGCGATGAAGGTCACCGCGAGTTCTCTGGGTCGTGCGATGTCCAGGCTTGTGGTCCAGGCGCATCATCTCTGGCTGTGTCTGGTGGACATGAGGGACATTGACAAGGTTCGGTTCCTCAGTTCCCCTGTGTCCCAGACCGGCCTCTTCGGCGACGCAGTCGAGAGCTTTGCCCAGCAGTTCTCGGCTGCCCAAAAGCAGACTGAGGCGATCCGACATATCCTGCCCCGCCTGTCCAGGCCCCCGTCAAACCTGGCGGCAAGCGGAGAAGCAAGCGGCCCTGACACAGGTGACCCAGAGATGGAAGGATCTGCTCTTTGGGAGATGGTGAACGCACCACTCCCTCCCCCGGAGGAGGGCCAGGTGGAGAATCTTTTGTTTCATTTTTCATTGTTTCAATTTGGTAACCAAATTCTCCACAAAAGATCAGTTTCCTTTATCTCTGGGTCCCAGGAGGGCACGGAGAGTTGCGGACGGACTAACGCCGGACCTTACTCATCCTCCTGCTTCGCCAGCCGGCAGCAGCGGGCGGTTCGAGCGCGTCAACAAAGGCCCTACTCACGCACCCTCTGCCAACCCGTGGAACCAGGTGAGCCTTGCCCTCCACACTCTCACCCCTCTCTGGCCCATTCACAAGCCGCCCGAGTTGGGTCCCTCTGTTCCACCTCGCTGCCCAACTGCGGGTACGGCTGTGGTTCCGCTGGTCCCGCTTGTGTGGTTTCTGGGCACTTGGTCAGTGCTACCCAGCCCGTCTCGCTGGCTTCTGCGGACCATCAGCCTTCTGCTATGCGATTCAGTTTGCCCGGTGCCCCTGTTCTGCGGGCAGAGATCGCAGTCCTACTGGCGAAGGATGCGATAGAGCCGGTCCCTCCAGCCGATATGAGGTCGGGGTTTTACAGCCCTTACTTCATTGTACCCAAGAAAGGCGGTGGGTTACGGACAATTTTGGATCTGCGAGTTTTGAACCGGGCCTTTCATCGGCTACCGTTCAAGATGTTGACGCAGAAACACATCTTCGGGTGCGTCCGTCCCCGAGATTTGTTTGCAGTGATCGACCACAGACCATTTCTGCGGTTTGCGTTCGAAGGACGAGCATATCAGTACAAGGTCCTGCCCTTCGGGGTGTCCCTGTCTCCCCGTGTCTTTACAAAAGTCGCGGAGGCAGCTCTTGTTCCCCTCAGAGAGCAGGGTGTTCGCGTCTATCTAGACGATTGGCTTATACTAGCACAGTCTCAGGATCAGTTGTGTGAGCACAGGGACCTGGCGCTTCGGCACCTCAGCCTGTTGGGCCTCCGGGTCAACTGGGAAAAGAGAAAACTCTCCCCGACGCAGAGGATCTCTTTTCTCGGTATAGAGTTGGATTCGGTCAAACAGACAGCGTGCCTCACAGAGGAATGTGCGCGGTCGGTGCTAGCCTGCTTGAATACGTTCAAGGGCAGGACAGCGGTCCCACTTATATTTTTCAGAGGCTACTGTGGCATATGGCGGCCGCAGCGGCACTTACACCGCTCGGCCTGTTACATATGAGACCGCTCCAGCACTGGTTTATGGCCGAGTCCCGAGGTGGGCGTGGAAGCGCGGCACTCACTGGGTCCAAGTTACACGGGCCAGTCACCAAACCTTCACCCCGTGGTCAGATCTTGCGTTCCTCCGGGCAGGGGTGCCCCTAGAGCAGATCTCCAGGCATGCTGTGGTCTACACGGATGCCTCCACCACCGGGTGGGGTGCCACGTACAACGGGCATGCAGTCTCAGGGGTTTGGACGGGCCTGCAGCTGCATTGACACATCAATTGCCTAGAGTTGTTGGCAGTGCGCCTTGCCTTGAACCGTCTCAAAGGGCGCTTACGAGGCAAGCACGTACTGGTCCGAAAGGACAACACAGCGACCGTTGCGTACATCAACCGACAAGGTGGTCTGCGCTCCCAAGTGGAACTTGTTCGTCGAGTGGTGTTCTTCTCGTCGAGAAGACCCCCGGAGATGCCCAATTGCGGTCGTGCTTTCCTTTCTGCAGCAAGAGCTGGAGCGAAGGCTGTCTCCATCCACCCTCAAAATCCAGGTTGCTGCTATTGCTGCGTACCATGACCCGGTGAATGGGAAGTCGGTAGGTAAGCATGACCTCGCCATCAGGTTCCTTAGAGGGGCCAGGAGGTTGAATCCTTCCCGGCCCCCCCATACCCTCTTGGGACCTGTCTCTAGTGCTAAAATCACTACAGCAGGGCCCATTCGAGCCTTTGCATTCAGCTGAGCTAAAGATTCTTTCATTGAAAACTCTGCTCCTGCTTGCACTGGCCTCCATCAAGGGTAGGGGACCTGCATGCATTTTCGGTCAACGATTCGTGCCTAAAGTTTGGGCCGGCTGACTCCCAGGTAATCCTGAGGCCCCGGCC
>NW_015505219.1:2941573-2952313 GCF_001515645.1 Sinocyclocheilus grahami | reverse complement strand
TTGGCACCCGCGTCCAGACCTTTGGAAACTCCATGTCTGGTCCCTGGACGGGACGCACCCGTAAGTAGTGAACACCATCACTTCGGCAAGAGCACTGTCTACGAGACACACTTATGCCTTGAAGTGGAACCTGTTTGTCGAGTGTTGTTCTTCTCACCGAAAGGACCCCCGAAGATGCCTGATCAGAGTCGTGCTTTCCTTTTTGCAGCAAGGGTTGGAGCAAAGGCTGCCTCCCTCCACCCTTAAAGTCTATGTGGCTGCGATTGCTGCGTACCACGACCCTGTGGAAGGGAAGTTGGTAGGGAGGCATGGGCCCATTTGAGCCTTTGCAGTCAGTCGAGCTAAAGTTTCTTTCACGTAGGGCTGCGGGCTGTGCGACCCCCAACACGTTCGACCCTGTTGAGATCCTCCGTCACCCTCGGCAGCGGACGCGGTGGAACGTCTGGCGCCGGGCCTTCATGATGAATCCGCAGGAACCGTGGAAGGCTGGGTTCCATATTGAGATCTAACCGGTTCTCGTATATGTATAGTCCACGGTATAGCCATAGAGTCTGTGTTTCCCCGGCAGACTTCTGCCTTTCCAAGAGGGTTACAATCACCTCCAGTTCTCCATATACACCTAAGTGGATGCTATATGTGTATTTGCTTCCAAAAACTCCTTCGGGAAGGATGGGGCTTCCGCAGCGTCCCTGTTCAGAGAGGAGCGGGTACGTTTTCCCAGTGTTATCCAATCTCACTCAGTACGGTAGTGCTTTGAAAAATGGTGAGTGGAACTACTTGTCCCGAGCCCCGGCCTACACCAGATAGGGGCGCAAGCGGCTCGCACAGGGCACTGGAAGGGGCAGCACCATGGCGCTTTGGTAGGGATCCCAATTCGTCAGTCACCGACGTGACTCAGAGTGACCGACTGAAACGGAACGTCTCTGTTACGTATGGTAACCCTCGTTCCCTGAAGGAGGGAATGGAGATGACACGTCCCATCACCACGGTTGCTGTACCACCACTGAGCGGCCGGGTTGCTGGCTCGGCTCCTCAGCAAAAACCTGGTATGCATTGCACCTGTTGCCTTATTATACTCACGCTGTGATCAGCGGCAGCTGGATGCAATAATTGCATGCCAATGTGCATTGGTTCGTTTAGTTTACACTCGAAGCAGATTGCTCTATCGAAGCGATATCCCAATTCATCAGTCACCGACATGACATCTCTGTTCCCTCCTTCAGGGAACCAGGGTTACCATATGTAACCAAGACGATATATATAGGTCAACAAAAAATACTTAAGTAACATGACATTTAATTTCTTTGGGAGGGTTTGCCTTCACCATGCTTCCTGGAAGTAAGGGTAGGAACTTGACAGCCTCATGTGACAGGAAGGAAGTGAACACCTTTTTCTTTTTTTTTCTTCAAATCCTTTATTTGGTTGTTTGCTTGCATGTCATTGAGAAATAAAACATGAATAACATCTAGAAAAATACTTGCAAAAGGAAAATGACAACTATAAACTGCGGCAACTATAGTTGCCAGTGGGCTAGGTCATTCGGTGTTCATTTGAAGATCCGGTACAACGTTAACTCAAGAGGGAAGATGCTCTGCGAGTCAATACGCAATTGATGTTCAATTCCCGTCTCATCGTCAGAAAGTCACGAACCGCACCTTTGGCTTTCACAGCTCCTGGAAACATAACTCCCGGTCAATATCACACCAGCGAGGCACATCGACAATGCTAAATAATATCGATTGATGACCGTAACGGTTTTCTGAGGGGCAGATTATGGTATGAAATATATCACATCAGATTATGAAATTAGAGAGAATTAATCCGCGCAGTGTCATGCACAGTCCTACAAGTCATCAATCCTGCAGTCAAGCGGTGAGTCTTGACCTTCATTCGGTCTCAGCACAGGAGGCTGTATGCAGTATGCTGACCCAGCAGTGCTGTAGCTACACTGCCTCAACACCTTCACACCAAGTGTAAATGCTACATCAATTAACAAGAAATATGTGTATGTGGACATCTGGTATTACAAGAAATATGAAAAAAAGTCAAAGACTGAGACCACAAATCAGGATGCATCCAGTTTTCATTTTTCTGACTTGTAAATATATGCGTTGTGTTACAATAAAATACTTAAAATATTAATAAAATAATGCACTAAATATATAAAGTAGTACATTAAATCATTTATATATCTCAAACTATGCTGATATTTTAGTCATAAAATAATATACACACACAATAAAACATACATTTCAGAATTTCTTTTTCTGACATTTGTTATGTCCCCCTTTTACTTTACTGCACTTAACGCCTTACAAGTATATATATATTTTTTGGTCATTGGTAGATGCTTTTCTGCAGGATGTTGAACTGTTTATATTCGCGCGCCATCTAGTGGACAGAAGGCGCAAAGACAACCACCACATACATATAAATACAAAAAAATGCAATACACATTTCACTACAAGTGGGTCCCGTGTCATTTATTGCTCAAATGATGGGTGTTTACACATTTAACATGTTTTAAATGTGTACAGGAGCACAGACAAAGACAGATACTATTCTCTGTTACACCTATATTATGAAATCTAAAATGGACATGAAAGCAATAGGCTATAACACATAGGCCAAGGAGACAACAAAATGACAGCATAAGGACAACAGCAGAAAACAGGATGCATCACACATGCCAACACCAAACAGGGAGTCCGACTCCATGCGGAAAACACCCTCTGGCCTCTTATGGCATGTAGCTCCTGCTACTGCTGATAACAATCACACAAGAAAAGCTGACTGTTATCACATTACACAGAATCAGGAGACGAAGCCAGCATTGACAGAAGAACAAAAGTGCGCAATTCAAACACAGATCACACTCAAATAAACACGGTGTTCACAATGCAATAAAACAGCTTATAACATCTTTAAAGAACTTAATCTAAAAAGCAGATAAAAGCAGCTTCCTCATGTGATCAGAACTAAACATCAGAGGGCCATACAGCCATTCACGAGTATCTCTATGCATTATCAATTGAAGTAATTTACCACGGTTAAAATTAACCATTATCATGTGAGCAATCATAATCTGAACCCCCATTAAATATGTAAAATATTAAATAAGTAATGTCACTAAACTTTCAGTTATGTTAAAATATATGTGTGTGATATATATATCATATTTTAAGAGTTAAAATAATTACTATATTGTTAATGGAAAAGAAATGGTGCTTCCAATAAACTGAAGTGCTAAACCTACAGAAATATCACCCAAAAGTGACCCTAACCCTTAAAAATGCCACTTCACAATGTGTCGATATATGTGTAAAAAAAAAATAATAATAATAAAATGCAATTACAATCTGAAATGCTGTAGCTTGCAGAACAACAATGCAAAAAGATTTTTAATCATTAGTCAACATAAGTGCAGCTATACCCCTTTCATTTCAATGTGATGCATTACTTCAAAGGAGGCAATTTCTTCTTGTTTTGCAAGAAAAATAAGAGAAAAACAAACTGTTTCAGTAGTATTACACATCGCAGCAGAAAAGGATCAGCCACCTGCTGCTATATTATACTGTGCTTACTGTAGAAAGGGCAGAATAAACAGATCTGCAAGTCAGGCCACAGCACACCACAACACAACTGCTTAAAATGCTCAACGGCTTGCAAAAAATACATTAAGAAAAACTAAATACATAAATATGAGTCCAATCTGCAGGTGAAGAAGCTGAACAAAATGCCTTGCACTCAAAAACAGCATTTGAATTAGATGAGAAGTTAGTTCAAAATATCCAGTGACCAGATTATTAGGAGCTTCTTTTTAAAAAAAGTGTATACAGGCCTTCAGGAACACCTCTAAATCTGCTTCAGAGTCAGCTGTGGGAATAAAGAAAAAAAGTGATGCTTTAGTTTAATTAATTGAAATGGTTACTAGTTATACACAACACAATGCTGTTTTCCCCCGTCCAGAACCCACCCATAACTGCTCCTGGCTGCATATTTCAAATAGTATATTATTTATTCTACCATTCAAAAGTGTGGTGCACTTTTATTCAGCAAGGATGTATTACACTGATTGAAAGTGACAGTAAGACTTTTCCACTGTTAGAAAAAACAGTTATATTTCAAATGAATGCTGCTCTTTTAAACTTTCTAAAGAAAAAGAAAAAAAAAAAAGTCAGTTCCCACAACAATATTAAGCAGCACAACTTTAACATAATACGAAGAAATGTTTCCTGAGCAGCAATTTAGCAGATTAGAACGATTAGACTGGAGTAATGGCTTCTGAATATTCAAGCTTTGCCATCACAGGCATGTGTTACATTTTAAAATACATTAAAAGAGTTTTACTGCATATTGATCAAATAAATGCAGCCTTGGGAAGCATAAAATTTAAAACAAAAACAGTGATTATTTTATATTATATGATTTTATTATATTATAAACGGAGCAATATTAATGTTTAGAGATGGAAACTGAAAAAAAAAGTCAGTTCCCACAACAATATTAAGCAGCACAACTTTTTTCAACATAATACGAAGAAATGTTTACTGAGCAGCAATTTAGCAGATTAGAACGATTAGACTGGAGTAATGGCTTCTGAATATTCAAGCTTTGCCATCACAGGCATGTGTTACATTTTAAAATACATTAAAAGAGTTTTACTGCATATTGATCAAATAAATGCAGCCTTGGGAAGCATAAAATTTAAAACAAAAACAGTGATTATTTTATATTATATGATTTTATTATATTATAAACGGAGCAATATTAATGTTTAGAGATGGAAACTGATATTTTAACACATAAACATGTATCTTTACATCTGTTTCACTGCCTGGTTGTTCATGACAATGTGCAGTTCAGTTTCGTGTAAATCAGAGTAGCTCACCTTCTGCGCAGCTTCTGCAAACTGCTTGGCCCCGTGCAGCAAGTGGCTGGTTTTATCGTCGGCCCTCATCAGACGCTCCCCGCGTTCACTCAGAACCTGACTGGCCCTCCGCATCACGTTCCCCATCTTCCTCACCGCCGGAGGAGACGGGCTGCTCCTGCTCCTGGATGCTTTAACAGCTGCTGCTGTGCAAATATTCAGAAACACACGAGCATCATGTCAAGTTCCAAACATTCTTTTATTTGACACATCTACTGTATAGGTTACTAAATAGACTTACAGACTAGTTTAGTATATCAGAGGAAGTTTCTCTTCCACTGATACTGTCTGCTGCTGGTCTAGGATCAGTTTTTCAGTTTCATGCTTTACTCTTAGTGTGATGGAAAACAAATAGTCCAGATAAGTGACTGAAAGCATGGTTCTAAGATGTGTTTTTTGGTCTCCGTTTCTGATCTTTTGATCTAATGTGAAATAAGCTTGCTTAATTTACTAATGAACATGAAAGGGGACAACAGAAAATGATAGCAGCAGCTATCATACACTTGAAAATTCTGCTATGCCATTAACTAATCTTGTTAATCGCAAGACATGGCAGTCTATGACTAGGGCTGAGGTGTGTGGACTGGTACTCTGCATTTTGTGGCTCCAGGGCAGCTTGGCACCGCTCCCATACATTACACACCATTCATCCATGATCCGCTGTGAAGACTGGTGCCACTTCACTCATCTCCACTCCCCCTCCTCAACGCCTGTCTTTGTGTCCCCGTGTCCCCGCGCATGCCTTCATCAGAACAAAGTGGCCTCTGAACTAATCGGGCCCTCTTTGCAATGGAACCATTCTCTGGCGCTGCCCAGAGATCAATCAGAGCACTACAAACAACCTCCCGCCGACAAAGCGTCCTCTCTTCCTGCCTGGACCCTGACTGATCTGACCCACACAGCAACAAAGACAGAGCAGGATGGAAATGAACCGAAAAGATGCATTTCTAATACACTGCCCAGGGGTCAATGACATTGTTCCTTTCTTTAAAATATAAATTGAAACTGCAATTCATATATTTTGGATACACCTCTTCAATGAGGAGCATGTTGGTTTTTTTTCTTAAAAAAAAAAAAAATAATAATATATATATATATATATATATAAAAGAATAATAAGTATTATTATTATTATTAGGAAAAATATAAAAATATTATTGAAAACAAATGATAATTAGAAGTACACATTATTGAAAATAAATTTAAAAATACCAATAACAGATGTGATATTATTATTGTTATTATTAAAATGCATCGAGATTCAAATTGATTATTCCTGAAAACAAATCATTAATTAATATTATCAATAATAATAATAATAATAGTGTTTTGTCTACTAAGACCCACCAACATGCAAAAAATTGCGAGTGTATTTATATATACACATAATAAATATACAATACACACACATATTCTGTAAACAAACTTTTATTTTGGATTTAAAAATACCAATAACAGATGTGATATTATTATTATTGTTATTATTAAAATGCATCGAGATTCAAATTGATTATTCCTGAAAACAAATCCTTAATTAATATTATCAATAATAATAATAATAATAATAATAATAATAATAATAATAATGTGTTTTGTCTACTAAGACCCACCAACATGCAAAAAATTGCGAGTGTATTTATATATACACATAATAAATATACAATACACACACATATTCTGTAAACAAACTTTTATTTTGGATTAAATTAAATTGCGATTAATCGTTTTACAGCACTAGTTAAATATTTTATAAAATGTAATAAAATTATTTTTTATTACTTTATTTTAAAAAAAACTTATTAAAAGGCATACTTTTTTTGTTTTTAAGGTATTTAAAAAAAAGTTTTTGATGGTTACACCATTACTCAATTCAAAAAAAAAAACAAACAAAAAAAAAGGGCATAAATGTTTTTCAAAACAATATGACACCAATTTGATCACAACGAATTTGGAAAACACACACACACATTTCTACTTACCTTCACGCTGAGGCTGACCCTGGTTTGCTGTCATACTGTTCTTCATTCTGTTCAAAAAAATCTTGCAGCGGTAGATAGCCATATTAACAGAACAAGCATCTGAAATATGAAAAAGAAAGAAAGGAAAGGCATACTTTTTTTTTGTTTTTAAGGTATTTAAAAAAAAGTTTTTGATGGTTACACCATTACTCAATTCAAAAAAAAAAACAAACAAAAAAAAAGGGCATAAATGTTTTTCAAAACAATATGACACCAATTTGATCACAACGAATTTGGAAAACACACACACACATTTCTACTTACCTTCACGCTGAGGCTGACCCTGGTTTGCTGTCATACTGTTCTTCATTCTGTTCAAAAAAATCTTGCAGCGGTAGATAGCCATATTAACAGAACAAGCATAAAAAAAAAACTGAATTATTTATTAAAAGGCATACTTTTTTTTGTTTTTAAGGTATTTAAAAAAAAGTTTTTGATGGTTACACCATTACTCAATTCAAAAAAAAAAACAAACAAAAAAAAAGGGCATAAATGTTTTTCAAAACAATATGACACCAATTTGATCACAACGAATTTGGAAAACACACACACACATTTCTACTTACCTTCACGCTGAGGCTGACCCTGGTTTGCTGTCATACTGTTCTTCATTCTGTTCAAAAAAATCTTGCAGCGGTAGATAACCATATTAACAGAACAAGCATCTGAAATATGGAAAAGAAAGAAAGAAAGAAAGAAGAGAGAAAGAGAAAGAGAAAGAGAAAGAGAGAGAGAAAAGAGAGAGATCTCAGTTCTCCACACATATTCTTTCTACAAAGAGGTCAGTACAGCGATCTGTCTTCCTCAGCCTGCTCACCTCCCATTAGTTTCTGCTGACAGTTGACAAAGCTAGTTTGGCTTGGAGCTCCAGGGCTCTTCTTGTTCTCCGGAGCTCCTGGTGTCTTCTGGTCGGCGGGGGATGCTGGGTTGGCCTGGGCAAGCTTGGCCTCCCAGTAATTTTGACAAGCATGGTACAGAACCTGCACAAACATGCATTTCTCTGCAGCTGAGCTGGCTACCCATTGATCAGTGGTGCGGTCGAACACTAGGTCGAACTCAGGAGTGTCCTGAAAATATGCATTCCGTCAGAATAACAGACTATACCGGAAAATATTAAATACTTTTAGAACAAAATTGTTCTACTGCTATAATTTAACTTTAACTTTTTTTTTGAAGTGTAATGAAAAAAGTATCAGTTTCCACAAAAATATTCAGCAGCACACCGTTTTCAACACTGATAATAATAATAAATGTTTCTTAAGCAGCCAATAATCATATTATAATGATTTCTGAAAGATCATGTGACACTCAGGACTGGAGTAATGATGCTGAAAATTATGCTTTGCATCACAGGAATAAAACAGATTTGAAAATATATTAAAATCGAAAACTTTTTTCCCCCCAAGAATATTACATTTTTTCTAAGATTTAAAAATATTTTGAACAGTATAAAGTATATATTTTTTATATAGTAGCCAAGTTTATGTTATGTACCTATACATATATTGAAATAGGCTATTCACTCGAGTAAAAGGTGTCAACCAGCCCCAGTGTGATCAACAAAGTCAATAGATATGGTCAAAAAAAAAAGCATTTAATATTACATTTTTAAACAACCGACGTTCGAATGTTAAATTAATGTATTAAAAAGTTAACACATTTCAAATCTAAATGACACGTTAGCTCACCTGTTGCTCCAAAATCTTCCAAACACAAAACAACTTTGTAAATTCCTAAAACCACACAAATTTTTGATTAAATAGATAAATCAACACACCTTCTGCTTCCTCGTCCTGCAGCTCTCTTCCTCCCTCGAGCCTTGAAGAGCGGCGAGAAGCGTCCAGCAGCCCTGTCTGTGTCTGCGCCTCAAGCCATCTTTATCCCGCATCTCATGAGAGCCTGCTGGGCGTGTGGCAAGCCCCGCAGAAAGCCCGCAGGCTGTGTGCTATATCCTAGTGAGCTGCCTACTGAGAGAGCACTTTAGGGATCATAGACGCGTCTGAGTCAGTTGAGCTCAAACATGCTGTCTAGTTTAGCGGCGTGTAGACTTGAGACAGAGCCACACACACACACACACACACACACACACACACACACACACACACACACACACAGGAAACTCAGTTAATGATCACGTGCAGCCCGGTTGGTTGGAAGACTCGACACTGATTTTATCAACAGCTGAATAAATTTATATGAAACCAGTCTTCAATTAAGAGTTGAAACCAGTGTTGGGGAAAGTTACTTTTAAAAGTAATGCGTTACAATATTGCGTTACTCCATAAAAGAGTAACTAATTACGGTACTTAGTTACTTTTTATGGAAAGTAATGCGTTACGTAATCTGGACAGGGCTTGCTTGTTTGTTTTTAAAATAATAATTTTGAACTTTGAGAAAAAAAAAATGAAAAAAAAAAATCACCATTTCCACAAAATATTAAGCAGCACAACGCTCTCAACACTGATAATAATAAATGTTAGCACGCAGAATTTGAGCCAATTGCCATTATAAAACATAAATTAACCGATTAATATTACTTGGTCAAATCAACAGTTTAATATTTACATTTCTGCGGATTCATTAATCGTTTTGTGACAAATTACCCAAATCAGTGCGATAACATAACAAAAATTATAAATAATTTTAAATAATTTTTTTTTTTTTTTTTGATTTTGTGCATTAAATACTTTTAGAACAAAATTGTTCTACTGCTATAATTTAACTTTAACTTTTTTTTTGAAGTGTAATGAAAAAAGTATCAGTTTCCACAAAAATATTCAGCAGCACACCGTTTTCAACACTGATAATAATAATAAATGTTTCTTAAGCAGCCAATAATCATATTATAATGATTTCTGAAAGATCATGTGACCAGCGATCTGTCTTCCTCAGCCTGCTCACCTCCCATTAGTTTCTGCTGACAGTTGACAAAGCTAGTTTGGCTTGGAGCTCCAGGGCTCTTCTTGTTCTCCGGAGCTCCTGGTGTCTTCTGGTCGGCGGGGGATGCTGGGTTGGCCTGGGCAAGCTTGGCCTCCCAGTAATTTTGACAAGCATGGTACAGAACCTGCACAAACATGCATTTCTCTGCAGCTGAGCTGGCTACCCATTGATCAGTGGTGCGGTCGAACACTAGGTCGAACTCAGGAGTGTCCTGAAAATATGCATTCCGTCAGAATAACAGACTATACCGGAAAATAAAAGCTGCATTATAAAGGATGGTCACCTTATCGGGGTTGATGCCATTGACCTGCCGCAGCTGCTCCACGGACCACTGAGACCTTTTAGCAAGCGGTCTTGTGCCTCGATACTTCTTAACTTTAGTAATGAGGACTTGAGCTGGTCTGCTGTTAGTAACTACATGGTAACAAGTCTCCATCAAACTTCAAGAACATTGCTCGTTTAACAAACGATTAAACTAGTTACTACTTTAGATACTTTGAGTTTATGAAGAGACACATTACCTGACAGGCAGAGGTAGGTTAAGTAGTCCCTCTTGCGACCTGCATTGAGGAAGGACAGTCCTTTCCTCTTCATCCTCCTCCTCACCTCAATGGCAACCAGTAACTTTTCATCTCTTGGGACAAAGATCTCACGGCTGATGGCTGACTGAATGTTCATCTTCAAAATGCCTTGTATAAATGTTTCCAAAAACAAACAAAACATATTTTTGTGCCCATTTCTGCTGAGATAGATAGATAGATAGATAGATAGATAGATAGATAGATAGATAGATAGATAGATAGATAGATAGATAGATAGATAGATAGATAGATAGATAGATAGATAGATAGA
>NW_015505219.1:2896548-2941477 GCF_001515645.1 Sinocyclocheilus grahami | reverse complement strand
CCTTTTCACACCAAAGTGAAATGAATAAGCTTCAGGCTGAAGGGAAAGTACATTTACGTCCGTACAGTAGAATGCAGAAGAAGACATTTCAACACACCAGCAATAAACAAAGACACTCGGATGTTCGTCTAGAGTAATTTTTGCTTATTAGTACGGTTGAACTGGATCATCGAAGGTCAGAAGCATAGAATGGGATTAAATACATAAAGGATATTTGTGTTGTTTAACATTTAATTATTGCAGGTTTGCGTCATATTCTGAGTTGCATTATTTTTATTCATTTTGAGGAATACTGAATCTGTGTGTTTTTTGTGAGTGAGATGAATTCATGCATATTCATATTTATTTTAGAACTACAGTAACATCTTCTGATTTCTCTCAACATGGGGACAGGAGAGCTGTCAATCAATAAATTGGAAAAAAAAGTAACTTGCGTTACTTATTTGAAAAAGTAACTCAGATATTTTCTTGTAAATTAAAAAGTAATGCGTTACTTTACTAGTTACTTGAAAAAGTAATCTGATTACGTAACTCGCGTTACTTGTAATGCGTTACCCCCAACACTGGTTGAAACACAGAGGTTTATAAGGGACTGCTGCTTTTTTTTCTTCCCCTGGAATCACTATAAAGAATTCTTTAGCATATCATCTTAACTGAACTTCATTATTAATTAGTGCTGTCAAACGATTAATCGCGAATAATCGCATCCAAAATAAGTTTTTGTTTACATAATATATATATATATATATATATATATATATTTACTGTGTATATATATATTATCTATACATAAATACACACAAATACAATACATATTTAGAAAATATTTACATGTATATACATTTATATTCTTCTATTTTATATTATATTTAAATATATTTAATATATAAACAACATATTTTTCTTAAATATATGCATGCATGTGTGTGTATTTATATATACATAATAAATATACACAATATATAAACAACATATTTTTCTTAAATATATGCATGCACGTGTTTGTATTTATACATAATAAATATACACAGTATACACACATATTATGTAAACAAAAACTTTTATTTTGGATGCGATTAATCGCGATTAATCGTTTGACAGCACTAGAATAAATACATAATTCAATGAATAAATGAACAAACAAATATGAATGAATTGATAAATAGGGATTGTTATGCCATTTGGTATCTAATGATATAATAAAATATGTACGCAGTATCGTTTTTTAAAGAAGTATCTTATTCTCAACAAGGCTGCATTTCTTTGATCAAAAATACAGTAGAACAGTAATATTGTAAATAGTACAATGTAAAAAAAACAACAACTTATAAATAACTTATTTTTAATATATTTTAAAATGTAATGTGATGTCAAAACTGAATGTTCACCAGCCATTAATCCAGTATTCATTGTGAGGTTATTATATAACTGAAACTAAAACTGAAAAATGTCAAATGCAAAATGTAATAATAAATGGAACAATTCCAGTGAACAGGTGCTTAGTGCTCGGGTCCCCCACAAAAAAAATACAAATAAATAAAAATAATAATAAAAAGTATACAATCTCGATGCCAAAATATGACTGTTTCAGTGTCACAGATGCTAATATCTTATTATTTTCATTGTTGAAAACAGTTTCAGCTACTTAATATTTTTGTGGAAACCAGGATACGTTCATTCAGGGTTATCTGATTATTGGATAGAAAGTTCAAAAGAACAGTATTTATTTGAAATAGAAATCGTTTGTAACATTATAAATATCTTATAAAAATATATTAATAATAAAAAATAAAAAAAAAATGACCCCAAACAAGCAAGTGCAATTTACCAGCTTAACACACATAACAAAAACTGATACAAATATTGTATAAGTATACTGGCCATATTATCAAAAGACAGGTGGATTTACACCAAAATACAGTTTATTTTGATAGAATGCAAATTTGACATTAACAACAAAATGTATGGAACAATTTTACCCTTCCATTTTAAAAATGTATTGTATTGCTGACCTGTTTATTGGGTCACACCCCCAGTTGAGAACAACAGCTCTAGTGTCTCTATTTGATGACTCGTTATTGATGGTTAAAGCTAAATCACCCCTCAGGGATTAATAAAGTTGTATTGCTTTCCATTTATTCTGATCAAGGCCCACAGCAAACTCTGCTCGTAGCCGATAGCTATATTACCTATAAAGTCAGAATTTAAAGGCAATTAACAGAATGAGACAGAGCAGGCGGTCGATATCAATTTTAATGAAAAACACGAGGTTCATAAAAGAGGAACAGCTCTGTGTTCACTGAAGCTAAACATGAACAGACACGCTGGAGTCCAGTTCTGATATATATGCACATAATGCAGACGTTTCCCTCTGACGCCTGATGAAGATCACAGTCTTCACTTTATTGGCACATTCAAGGGTGAGGTAAGGAGAAATGTTAAGTGCTTTTCTCTTGTCATCGTAAAGGCATGGGGGTGTCATTTTTCAGGATTACTGTAAACGAATCATACAAAATTAATACAGAAAACATGGACGTAACAAAAACGATGGTATTAATTTAAAACGGCAATGTGTCTGTACGGTTAATTAGTGCTATAATACATTAGAAAACAACATGACAAGTAACATGTTTGATATGCCAACTGCAGAGAATGCCACTTATGAAAAATGTTAAGTGTGTCAACTTGGACAGAACTAAGAGGAGATCCAGTTGTAAGGGGTTTTTTTAGAACAGCTTCAGTGGAAAACATTCAGACTTTGTCTTTCATGCACGTTAAAGCATAAACTCTAATTCAGAGGTGATCATAGCAAAGAGTGCATTCAAATGTGCAGTAGATTTCAGTGTCTATCATGCGAGCGCAGAGGAGAAACTAATGCCTCAAAACTGCATTGGAAAGAGGAAGGAAAAGGGAAATGGAAATGTCTGGAATAGTTCATCTAGAAACGAAAATTCTGTGACCCTCCACCACGCTGTTCCAAACCAGTATGACCTCCATGGAAGACAAAAGGAGAAATTCTGAAGAATGTTCTGGGCTGCGTTTCTCAAAAGCATCAGCCTTGCTCGATCTCTCCAGTTACAATACATGGGAACTGAGGCTTTCAAGGTGCAAAAGGGATCATAAAAGGGATCCATACAACTATTCCAAGTCGTCTGAAGCTAGAAAATAATTTTGGGAACAGACTGAAAGGTCAGTGGTTATTCACTGGTAACGTTCTCCTCAAACACTACGACCGGATCAAAGATTCAGTGAGTTGAGCTCGGTTGATTGAATCATTCAGACTGTTTTTGTCAACTACAAGAGCTAAATCAAATAAAGATGCATTCATGATTCAGACACTGCTACTCCACTCATGACTGTGGAAAGGAGAGCTAGGGCAGATGTGAACATTTTTAGAGAATGAAAACTTAAATTTCAATCTGTTCTTCACATTAAATTCAGAGGACTTGGAATATTTTCACTTTTCTGAAACTTGATGGTGTTTCGCGACATTTTTTAAGCTTAAAAGCTTCAGTTTGCATCGGGGTTATTATCGTTAACCAAAAAAAAACAACAAAAAAAAAATCATTGCTTGAAATAAAATATAAAAAATATAAACCTATTTTATTACAGCTACTTGCCAACATTTCTCATTCTATTTAAAAGAAAACAATTCATAAAAAAATAAAACACAAATAAAATACTGAAGCTAAATTAAATTAAAATAAATAAATAAACTAAAATTAGAATGAAAACAAGTAAATAAATAAAAACTCAAAATATGAGTAAAGTCTGTATCAACGATACTAAAATAACACTGGTGTCCATTCAATGTAACTGCATGTAAAAAAAGCAACTAGAACAATTCTTTAAAATATTTCTTTTTGTTCCACTTAAGAAAATTACATGAATTTGGAACAACATGAGGGTGAACAAATAATGACAGAATTGATATTTTTGGGCGAACCATATGTTTACTAATGGTTATTCTCTTCGAATCTATCTATGTGCACTGCTCCCGTCAACTATCAACTCAATATTTGGCCACTTGTAGGAGTGATGCAGATTGTGTTTTATCATCTAAATAATGTAAACCTATAGTATTTATGCTTAATTTATAAAAACTGTCAAAACTATTATTTTTAGGCAAGAAAACACATCTTATGTACTTCTAAAAAAAACCTTCTGATTGTGAACCTCCAATTCAGCAGATTTCTGTCAGTCATACTATACAACCACAACTTAAGTCGATACACATCAGTCAATATGAAGAGTCTGCTGCTTTGGGAATTATCAAGATGTGAACAGTCAGAATTTTCAAGCTGCAACAAGTAGTATCATTACCACCATCTCATCGAGGATAAGAACAATCCTAGTCTGGGGATGTAGTGGAGAGAGTAAGTCTCTTCCATGGGTGTGCTTCTAAATTAGGGAAAACAAGGCAAGGATAGGATCTCTGACGCACAGTGAACAAGGTCTGCTAAACTATATTAAGGGAGCGATCGAGGGTGGTGCTGTGTGAGAGTTCATATGTGTGTTTGTTATGACTCGGGGTTGTCCTCTGGCATGTCATTCGCTTCATTTGGCCTGTACATGAACGTTAGCAGAAACAGAGCCACATCGTGGGAGCACCAATAGGCTGTGTGCGACGTCACCGCTGACCAATAGCGGCTCTCCACCAGGCCCTCCCTCAGCTCAAAGTCTATACGTTTCTCGAGCTCAACTGCAAAACAGTCACAAGAAGAATGTCATTGTCATGCGTTTTGAAGGTCTGGAGGTTAAAGCAAATTTGACAAATCATCGAAAGTCCTTATGGAAGCCGTTTCAACCTCAGAGTAAAAATAAAAAAACTGACTTTATTTCTCGCAATTGCGACTTTATCATAATTGCAATGTTGTATCTAACAATTTGAATTCATAACCACACAAAGTAACTTTACATGCTGCAAATTACAAATGTACCTCTCCGAATTGTTAATATATTTTGTAATGTGATTTTACATCACATCATAACTTATTTTCGTAATTGTGACTTTATGTGCCATATGTGTGACATTATTTCCTATAACTGCAACTTTATTTCCTGGAACTGTGACTTTATATTTTCAAACTGTGAATGTATATCTTAAAATGTGATATACCTTTATATCTCGCAATTGCGACTTTGTTTCTGATAATTGTGACTTTATATCTGACAGAGCAATTTTATGATTTCACATCTTGCAGTTGCAACTTTGTTTTTCATAACTGCAACTTTTTATCTCACACTGCGACTTCATACTGTATCTAGCAATGTTACTTTATCTTGCAATTGTGGCCTTCTTTCTTAAAACTGCAACTCTATTTCTTGGAATTAAGATTTTATATGTTCAAATGATGAATTTATGTCTTAAAATGTGACTGTACCTCTAGACTGTGACTTTATATCTCGTAATTGCGACCTTGTTTCTGATAATTATGATTTTATAGCTTATGGTGCAATTTTATATCCGCTGCATGATTTTATATCTTGCAATTGTGACTTTGTTTTTCAGAACTGTAATATTATATCTCACACTGTGACTTCATATTTAGCAATGTGACTATATCTCACAACTGCGACTTAGTTTCTTATAATTATATATTTCTTGGAATTCTGATTTTATGTATTCAAATTGTTAGTTAATAACATTTCTATATGTCTAAAATGTTACTTTATATCTTGCAATTGCAATTTCGCATCTCACAATGTATTTTATATCTTGCAATTCGACTTTATGTTTGGTAACTGCAACTTTATAGCTCACAATGTGACTTACTTTCTTACTTTAAACCTTATCTTACAATTACCTTTTTATTTTTTACTCAAATGTGGAAACATGTTTCCATTATAATAAAGGATAAAGTTATCAGTAAAATCGGAAATATTAGCGCCACCAAACTGCAAAGATATAGTCTGTTTCCAAACAGGTTTTCTAAACCAAAATACTGAAATCATGAAATTATGAGAACTGCGAAAATTATGAAAATGTGTGTTCTTCTTTGTGCTTGTTGGTGCTTACAGGACGAGTTATCCATAATGGCAGAGGCTGACTGTGACATGCTGGTGTATCCTGTCTTCTCCTCGATTTTCTCCTCTGTCTTTTCCTCAACTTTATCGTCTAACTCCACAGGCCGGCCATCTTCCCCTTTCTCACAAGCCCCTCCTTCAGAGTCTGATGGCTCCTCCTCCACACCACCCACCTGTCCACTAGAGCGGGAAAATCTGGAGAACAGGATACCGCCAATGCCTTTACCTATACTTGCCGCTCCTGCAGAAAAAAACAAGTATGCACAGATAATGTTACATTTTAAGAGTCGTGAAACCTTCTTATTTCAGAAATCAGCATTGCTTTAGAACATGCAATATTTGTATAAAAAAAGGTTATTATATATATATATATTTATTAGGGCTGTCAGTTTAACGACTTAATTAATTAGGCCTAGTAATGAAAAAATTACGCGATTAAAATATTTTAACGCAGTTAACGCTCTGGCCCCGCACCCAGACCTGTACGTCATCTTACATTTCATACAGTTGACTGTTGAAGAATATGATGCAGGGCAACAACTCCATAAATGTAGTTATGCCCTAAAATTCGAGATATTGGGGCAAAAATGCTCCATGATATTTATATCATATGATAAGCGATATCACACAAGCAGCGAGAGCAATATCACACGAGTGCTGTTTGTCCTGAATATAACGAGAGCAAATGTGATTTTATACAACAGTTATATTTTAAACACAATATTGTCTGTTTTTGCTCAGTTTTGGCAAAAAAAAATATGACCTATAAAGCCACAGCAGAACTGTTGTGCGTCTCCGAGCAACACGAATTAGGTGAATCAATGATTCAAAGACCCATTCATAAAGAGAGCTATTTAAATTCTTGAATGAATCAGCCCAAATCGAATGAATGAATGACTCAAAGACATTTACAGCCACCTGCTGGCAGTTTTAGTTTCTTATTTAGAGTATTATTTCATTTAAAAAAGGGGGGAAAAAACTTTAAAGGGATAGTTCACCCAAAATTTTTTAATTATATCATAATTTACTCGAACCTGAATGACATTTTTGTGGAACATAAAAGAAGGTATTTTGAATGGTTACCAATGACTTCCATTGCATGAACAAAAAAAAAAAAACAGATGTTTCTCAAATGAACTTCTTTTATATTGCATAGTTTATGTCAGGCTGTTATAGCCTAAACGTTTATGTGTAATAAATTGTTGAATTAAATCAAATATTTTTTTCTAAAACTACTATTTGTAAAGTCTACTTAATACTTTCTCATTTAACACAAAAATAGCTTTACATAATCTTCTGGGGGTATTTTCACAGCCAAATGTAATTTGCAATTAATTTGATTCATTAATCGACACATCATGTAATTAATTAGATTACAATTTTTAATCGAAAATTACGCGATTAAAATATTTTAACGCAGTTAACGCTCTGGCCCCGCACCCAGACCTGTACGTCATCTTACATTTCATACAGTTGACTGTTGAAGAATATGATGCAGGGCAACAACTCCATAAATGTAGTTATGCCCTAAAATTCGGGATATTGGGGCAAAAATGCTCCATGATATTTATATCATATGATAAGCGATATCACACAAGCAGCGAGAGCAATATCACACGAGTGCTGTTTGTCCTGAATATAACGAGAGCAAATGTGATTTTATACAACAGTTATATTTTAAACACAATATTGTCTGTTTTTGCTCAGTTTTGGCAAAAAAAAATATGACCTATAAAGCCACAGCAGAACTGTTGTGCGTCTCCGAGCAACACGAATTAGGTGAATCAATGATTCAAAGACCCATTCATAAAGAGAGCTATTTAAATTCTTGAATGAATCAGCCCAAATATATATATATATATATATATATATATATATAGTTAATTTCTGTTCATTTTGTTTTGGCCTATAATATATATTATTGCTCAGGGGTTTTACAAATCTCCAGTTATTTCTGTGACACTTCCTAATTGCTTCCAATGCTTTGCTGAACTGTTTCTATTTATCGCTTCGTGCACTAAAATCAAGAGCTATAAACTGCAGATACGCAGTAATTGAAGGCAGACTACGAGAGCAAATGTGATTTTATACAACAGTTATATTTTAAACACAATATTGTCTGTTTTTGCTCAGTTTTGGCAAAAAAAAATATGACCTATAAAGCCACAGCAGAACTGTTGTGCGTCTCCGAGCAACACGAATTAGGTGAATCAATGATTCAAAGACCCATTCATAAAGAGAGCTATTTAAATTCTTGAATGAATCAGCCCAAATCGAATGAATGAATGACTCAAAGACATTTACAGCCACCTGCTGGCAGTTTTAGTTTCTTATTTAGAGTATTATTTCATTTAAAAAAGGGGGGAAAAAACTTTAAAGGGATAGTTCACCCAAAATTTTTTAATTATATCATAATTTACTCGAACCTGAATGACATTTTTGTGGAACATAAAAGAAGGTATTTTGAATGGTTACCAATGACTTCCATTGCATGTTTCTATTTATCGCTTTGTGCACTAAAATCAAGAGCTATAAACTGCAGATACGCAGTAATTGAAGGCAGACTGCCATTATCTCAGGGGGGCGTAATCCTACTCCTACACTGCACACTATACATTCTGCTCGCCCCTGCATGTTTTACTATTCCAGATGCCTTTAATGACCTCTCTCGTTCCATCTCACCCATGATGCTGGCCTTGCCCAGGCTGGTGATAGACTCGCCGTAGTGTCTGCGGGGCTGTGGAGGGGAGGTGCAGGGGCTCGGGAGGCTCTCTGTATCAGACCAAAAAAAATATTACCTATAAAGCCACAGCAGAACTGTTGTGCGTCTCCGAGCAACACGAATTGGGTGAATCAATGATTCAAAGACCCATTCATAAAGAGAGCTATTTAAATTCTTGAATGAATCAGCCCAAATCGAATGAATGAATGACTCAAAGACATTTACAGCCACCTGCTGGCAGTTTTAGTTTCTTATTTAGAGTATTATTTCATTGTATCGGACACAGAAGCACTTTCCTTTGACGGATTCAGTAGAGTGGGACGGATCTGGTCATACGGTGTGGGGCTGGTGGTGTTGTACCTAAAAAAAAAACAATGGTTACATGAATGTACAAAAATATATGCAGTCACAGAGTGCATTGTACATTATACAAACAGCACTTTATTTGCTTACAATATTTATTTTTCCAATTTAACACTTGAATTTAATTTTTACATTTATTTAGCAAAGGCATTATTTTACTCACCAGTGAATTTGGACAGGTGCTACATTACTATAATGCTTCAGGAAGAGAGGTTCCAACCTGTATGCCTAAAAGGAAACCATTTGTTTTTATTTGATTGTTATTTATATTTCCTGACTGATATACAGATATTCTATAGCTTCGATTACAATAACAGGAACTATACAGAAAAAAAATGGTGTAGAAACAATTTTCACTCAGAAATTGCTAGTAAATTTTACATTTAATTACATAGAAATGGTAAGTAACACATTTAATTGAATGTGAAACTTTGACGTAGAAAGACTGAAATAGTATTTCCTTGTAAAACACTCTTATTTACAACTTATTTATTTATTTTTTTCATATTTTTTAAATAACAGTTTAAAGGGGGGGGGGGGTCACAGTAAGGCATGGAAGAAACATTTTTGGGTTCCTTAAAGAGTCTTTCAATCAAAGGTTTTTATAAGAACCATTTTTCTTAGGGTGAAGAAAGTTTTAACAATCTAAAGAAACTTTTTCCACTATAAAGAAGCTTCTGTGGAATGGAAATGTTCCATGAATGTTCATGGAACAACAGAAGTCAGTAAAAAACTAAAAATAAATAAATAAAAACTTATTTTAAAGAATGCATTTGAATGAATTAGAATTTAGGGACAATTTCAACAGATTAGAGCTAACTATTAATATGAACTATTAATTGTATTTTAATGCTAGAATTCATCATTTTATTTCCAGACTAGGTTTTGTTTCCCAACTGGCTCATAATATGGACCAGTAAAAAGAGAAATCTGATCCTGAGTTATATTTACACTGCAATCTAATCACACTCACTACAGGATCAGTGGGATGGAAGATGTTGAAAAGCCTCTGGCAGATGGATTTGGGTAGGATGTGGTCCTGTGTTCCGTTGGTTCCGGGACAGACACCTCGCAAAGCCAAGAACACAGCCAGAGGAGATCCCATGCAGAAGAAGTTCTCCACCTACAACCCCAGATCACATGGTTTATTGATTAAGACAAACACAAACAGGAGAAAGGAAGGGTACGGTTATACTAATGTACCTTGAATTTCAGGGCCGGAGAGGGTCTTGAGGATGAGGTTTGGAAATGCCGAAGCTTATCCTCCAAATCCCTCATTCTGCAAATGAAATATTAAATTACATTTTTGGAGAGGAACATCACATAAACCAGATTAACAGAGGGATTGTCATTGTGGAGTAGAGTGCAGACAAAACTAAAAACCTTTTAATAATTCATGATTCTTAAATGCATCGGAAACAATGGGAGAGCACTAAAATCAATGCAGCTGACAAACAAACAAATGGATAATAAGAACTAATAGAAAAGGGTTGTAAAGTTTGATATTTCTAAATCTTAGTGTATCAGACAACAGAAATCACCTTTAAAATAACAACTATATTTTTTACATATTCTTATGAAGACAAGAGTGGTGCTAGCCATGCAAAACTGACAGCCAGGACGTTAGTGGCTACGATGTTGTGAACGTTTATTAGCAAAGTTTCTGTTTGGTTGCTACAATGCTCCAAATGGATGTTAGCATGTTGCTAGTGGTTGTTAGTGTGTTGCAGGAGTGGTGTGGGTGGTTGTTAGCATGTTGCTACAGTGGTTAAGGTTGTTAGCATGTTGATATGCAGCTTCTAGTGTTCCGAATCGTTGCTAGCATGTTGCTAGAGTGTTCTGAGTGTTTATTGTTAACGTGTTTGCTATGCAATTGCTGGAGTGTTCAGGTTATTAGTGTCTTGCTGCTACAGTGTTCTGAGCATAGATATGTATAGATTCCCCATTCGACCGCTCCAGGCACGTAGAAGCGGTCACCATCTTGGAATGGTCCACTTGACGTCATTCACCATTCTGTAGGTTCGTACAGAGCTGTTCTGTGCAGGATTGTGGCATCTTTTGAATATTCAGTGAATACTATGGTGAATGATGTCAAGTTGACCATTCCAAGATGGCGGACGGCTTACGTATAGCGGCTCATAGAAACAGTCGCTAATGAGGCATCTACGTATATATACCTATGGTTCTGAGTGGCTGTTAGTGTCTTGCTATTGTGTTCTATGTGGTTGTTAACATGTTGCTAGTGGTTTTTATCGTGTTGCTAGAGTGTTCTGAGTGGATGTTAGCATGTTGCTACAGTGGTTAAGGTTGTTAGCATGTTGATATGCAGTGTCTAATGCTCTGAATAGTTGTCAGCATGTTGCTAGAGTGTTCTGAGTGGATGTTAGCATGTTGCTACAGTGGTTAAGGTTGTTAGCATGTTGATATGCAGTGTCTAATGCTCTGAATAGTTGTCAGCATGTTGCTAGAGTGTTCTGGGTGGTTAGCATGTTGTTACAATGGTTAAGCTTGCTAACATGCTAAATGTTGCTACAGTGGTTAAGGTCGTTAGCATGTTGCTATGCAGTTTCTAGTGTTCTGAATGGTTGTTAGCATGTTCTGAGTGGTTGTTAGCATGTTGCTACAGTAGTTAAGGTTGTTAGCATGTTGATATGCAGTGTCTAATGCTCTGAATAGTTGTCAGCATGTTGCTAGAGTGTTCTGGGTGGTTAGCATGTTGTTACAATGGTTAAGCTTGCTAACATGCTAAATGTTGCTACAGTGGTTAAGGTCGTTAGCATGTTGCTATGCAGTTTCTAGTGTTCTGAATGGTTGTTAGCATGTTGCTACAGTTGTTAAGATTGTTAGCATGTTGATATGCAGTGTCTAATGCTCTGAATAGTTGTTAGCATGTTGCTAGAGTGTTCTGGGTGGTTAGCATGTTGTTACAATGGTTAAGCTTGCTAACATGCTAAATGTTGCTACAGTGGTTAAGGTTGTTAGCATATTGCTATGCAGTTCCTAGTGTTCTGAATGGTTGTTAGCGTGTTGCTAGAGTGTTCTGAATATTGCTAGGGTGTTGCTATATGATCATTGTGGAGTGTTCAGAGAGGTTATTAGAGTGTTCTGGGTGGATGTTAGCATGTTGCTATAGTGCTCTGAGTAGTTGTTAGCTTGTTGCTGTGCTGCTACAGTGTTCTGAATGGTTGTTAGTGTCTTGCTATTGTGTTTTAGGTGGTTGAGAGTGCTTTGAGAGGTTGTTAAATAGAGCGTTCTGAGTAGTTATTAGCGTGTTGCTATGCTACAATTTTCTGAGAGGTTGTTAGTGTCTAACAATTATGTTCTAGGTGGTTGTTAATATGTTGCTAGAGTGTTCTGAGTGGTTATTGTTAGTGTGTTGCTATGAGATTGGGCAACTGTTTTGAGAGGTTGTTAGTGTCTTACTAGTGTGTTCTGGGTGCATGTTAGCGTATTGCTATGCAATTACTAGATTAATCTGAGTGGATGTTAGCATGTTGCTATACAGTTGCTATAGTTAAGGTGGCCATCCATCCAGCTTCAGGTTGGACAGTCTGGTTTTGAAATACCATGTCCGTTTACAGCAGACACTCATTTGTCCTCCTTTTAAGATCGCTATTTTATACTTTAAACAATGGTATATAATAAATAAATAAATAAGTTAACATTAAGTGATGTACATTTTAGACATTTAGTTTTGTCTTTCTGTTCTTCTATCTCCGATCAACATGGTGGTGTTTCGTTCCTGAGTGATTCAGCATTTCTGAACGAATTGGGTGAGTGATTCAATAAGACATTCATTAAGACAGTTGTTATATCCGAAACTGCATACTAGTACACTACTTTTACTATTTTAGCATATTTTTTAAGGTACAAATTGCAAGAGTAGTATACTAACTAGTATGTGGAAATGAAATCAGTAAGTCACTTTCTTCATTCCTGAATGAATCAGCCGTTTTGAAGGAAAATGTTATTTTCATTTATATTCAACACATTATTTGTTCATTGTATAAATGCATTCATGGCATCTCTGAGCTGCATTAAACAGTCTGCAGAAATGCATTTAAATGCAACTTGAGATGCAGCTTCTTGAGATTTTGTTAATATTGATTAAATTTGATTGGTAATTGCATTTATTGAATAAATATACAGATTTAAATTAATGATGATGCATACATTTAATAAGGTTAGAAGGTTAAATATTAGTGCTGTCAAATGATTAATCGCATCCAAAATAAAAGTTTTAGTTTACATAATATATGTGTGTACTGTGTATATGTTTTATGTACATATAAAGACACACGCATACAGTATATATTTTGAAAATATTTACATGTATATATTTATAATCATATAATTTATATTATATATAAATATATTTAATATATAAACAACATATTTTTCTGAAATATATACATGCATGTGTGTGTTTATATATATATATACATTTATATATACATCATAAATATACACAGTACACACACACATATATTATGTAAACAAAAACTTGTATTTTGTATGCGATTAATCGTTTGACAGCACTAGTAAATATATAAAGGGTAAAAATAAAGGTTATAATGTCCATGGAAATCACTTTAATTAAAAAAAATCAATCAAATCAATTAAATAAATTTAATTAAAATGTTTGTTTTTTGTCACTTGTTTAGTAATATTTTTCAGTTTTTATCCTGAAATCCTGCCTTGGACTGTCCTCCTTTTTGGAGTCACAGAAATGGCCAACCTAAAACACTGTTTTAAGTTTTAAACTCTGTTAAAACTCTGAAAAAAGTTCTAGAATGTTTGTTGTAATGTTCATTGTCATTGTGCTGCTTATTATTGTTAGATTTACTAATATAATGGGGTGTAATTATAATTAGTTGTAAACCTTAAGCATGTGTTACGAAGATCCTCCAGTAGCTGACGTTCTTGTCTGCTAACATCAGCCTCCATGGCATCTGGCACCTCTTCATGAACAAAGCGCACAGGGTCCCACCCTGTCATGATGTCAAAGGTGATGACACAGCCGAGTGAGTGGGAGACGATGGACACCTTTCCTTTCTCTGCAAATTCTGGGTTGCGCTCACAAAAGAGCGTGTAGAGTTGGTTCAACTCTTTGGTCAGACCCCGGGTGATCTAAGGTTGCAAGTGCAGTGAGCATGAAATTAACAATAGTGACACTTTATTTGTGTACTAGGAAAGAGTAGGACAGAGTGTGCTTCAGTGTGGGACATTTAGTCAAACTTTACATGAAAGAGACTGAGAATAGCTATGCTCTAAAACCTAGTCAGCTGCCATGCTGTATCCTGCCTACATAGACAGCTGCCTTCTAAATTAGCATGCATTCTGAATTTAACCTAATAAGTGAAAGACTTGTAACACTGAACATAGGTACTGAATAAAAAAAAAAACATGTGAAGTGCATGGGAAATTCAGTAACTGATTTCAACTGAATGTTGCTAAGCTAAAAATAGTCTAATAAGCTCAAATGCATAGCGCACACACGTATTGGTTCAAATAATATATTTGAAATAATATCGACCTATATTTATTTATACATTCTGAATTTTATACTCAACATTTCTGGTCCACAAATTACACTCAGATACACATGTACTTGAGATAATGTAATATTAATTAAATAAAAGGCCAATTAAGCATACTCAAACAGAGAACACTTTCAAGATTACACACTTAAGCACACTATTAAAAAGTGCAATTCGTAATAATGTCAAATTAAAAGTTTTACTTTAAAGTACATTTTAAATAATTGTTTTACTCTTTTGTTGTCCTTTAAATAAGTAAAATTATTTTGATGTGTTGACTAAAATGTATGTTGCATGTAAAGTATGTGATTATAATTTTGTTATTCAATATTACACTGAAAATTAATATATTTAACATATACTAAATTGCAACTTCATCATGAAAATGTGATATATTTAAATACATGACATATACTGTAAGTTCCAATAGAAATTACATTTGGCTGTACACTTTAACCATATTTGAAAGACAATAGAATTATAAAATTACATGCAAAGATTTACTTAGGTGGATCAAAAAAAGCACTCTAAGGTTCATCTAATTGTATTTTAATTGCAACTGACATGCAATTAAGTGTCTGAAAGAAATACTTTCAGTTCACATTTAAATATATTATTTCATAAGCATACTATTTTCATTATAACTTTTAAGTATGCTAATGTGTAATTTATTTTTTACATGGGAGTACCTTCTTTAAAAAGAACACGTGATGCTGCCTTAGATTTGGGCCAAAATGAGATATTTTAGAAGGCAACATAATTATGCACAATTCAAGTACAGTCTTTGCATAAGGAGCATGTTGTTTATGTGCTAGATTTTGAAACATGACTCGTTTATAATGGGTTAGAGAGCTGAAAATGAATGAAAGAATGGAGGATTGTGGCTGTATGTCACCTCATCCCTGTACAAAGGGCTTGTGTAGTACATAATGTCCATGGCACTGCTGTTCAGCATGTCTCTTAGACCTCGCACTTTGTCTGGAGTAATGGAGTCCACGGTGTCTGGAAAAAGTACACTTCATCATAAATAAACTATCTATCAATGACAATAGATTTCAAACATAATATACTTTGTTTTTTATTATTGTCCATAGTCAATACCTCCATCAAGGGTGAGTTTAGATCGCCATTCCACAGGAAGGAACTCAACGTGTTCATTTGTTCGGTCAGAAAAGTGTTTCTCCTCCATCTTGCGGGCAGCATCACGCATCCTGTCCATCAGTGAAATGCATCAGTTAGTTTCAGGTTTAGATGACTGGTTTTGTGCAGATTCAGCTGTGTGATCAGTGGACTCACATGCTTGTATTTCTAATGATACGGCCCTGATCCATCTTCTGGCCAATCCCATGTACCACAAAGACTATGTGCGTTGTTTCAGGGGGTGTGTCCTCTGGAGCCGCCTCCTCTACGTAACCTCGATGGAGACGGGTCCCGCTGCTGGACGCTAACCAGACATGAAGGAAGAACCTCTGCTACTTTGTAACACTGATAATCACTTCATTTTATCTTTAGTTTTAATAATGGCTCTGCTTGGGAAAAAGCTTAAAGGTACTGAATGTGCACTTGTTGTGTACTTTGAATTTTAGAAGAATGGTCAAATTGTACTTGCAGATAATATAACATGAATTAAATAAAAAGCCATATAAGAGTACTTAAAGGTATAGCTCACCCAAAAATGAAAATTCAGTGATAATGTATTCATGTTCTTCCAAACCTATATGAGCTTCTTTCTTCTATTGAACATAAACGATTTTTAAAAAGTGCACTTCGTAATCTGAAATCAAGGTTTTACTTTAAAGTTAATTTTTAATCATTATGTTTTAGTAAAATTCTGTTATGCTTTGAAGAAGTGCACTTAGGCCTACTTCTGTTGACTAACATGCTAAAGCTTGTGTAAATTACTTGTATAATTCATAATTTAAACTCTAGTGTATCACTTAATGTTACATTTAAATACATTGGGAATGTGCTGCCAGGGTGACGCGGAGGAGACGAATTGTTGAATAAAGTCGTTATTTTTGTTTTCTTTGCACACAAAAATTAGCTTTGTAGCTTCGTAAAATTACGGTCGAACCCCTGATGTCACATGGATTATTTTACCGATGTCCTTCCTACGTTTCTGAGCCTTGATCGTGGTAGGATCCTTGCAGTCCATGGGAGGGTCAGAGAGCTTCATCAAAAATATCTTAATTTGTGTTCCGTAGATGAACGAAGGTCTTACAGGTTTGGAACGACATGAGGGTGAGTAATTGATGACAGAATTTTTGGGTGAACTATCCCTTTAAGACAGAATACTGCACTCATCGAGCCATTTCATGCGGTCTTTTTTTAATGAGCAACACCACTGAGAATGTACTTACTAATCAAGATTGTTACAAACCTTTGGAGAATCCCAGTTTCTGAGTAACAGTCCGTGCAATCTTTGAAGTGGTAGCATCGCTGTAAAGGTACACTTCATCCACGCTGTGCCAGTCCACGTGGCTCCGGCTCAGTTTCAGACTGTGAATGGCTGAGTGAATTAAGGGCAGAAGTCAAACACGTCTGTTTCAAATTACCTGACTGTTAAGTAATGCCTAACCAGCTCGGTTCATTTCAATTAAGGGTCTTTATGACTATTTGCAAACACAAGTGACAGTCAATAGCCCTTCTGTAGTATACATGTCACCAGGGATTGACTAACTTCAAATGTGTGTCATATGAGACAAACAGGATGTCTGGGTTGGGTTGTGGTTCATTCATGACCGTGCCTCTAGATCAGCTGAACTAAGCGTTAATGTTAAGTCGGCCTTTTTTGTGTGCTTGACCCCTATTACAAAGCTTCCCTAATCCTGAGTCCTATTCGTAACATGGTTTATTACCATCTTTGCTGTCCACCGTGGTGGCCACCACTTCCGTGTCAAAGGTGTCTTTCATCTGCCGGCCTCGGAAACGGCCCAGGTGCTCCAGTTCAATGAGGTCACTGTCCTCTTCCTCCAGTGGCAACCAGGTCCCGTCCGTGAACCACTGGCCCCTCATGACTGGGATGTGGTCCTGTTCTGTAAATGCAAGCAGTATGAATTGTTATCCGTTTCTGAAGAAACATTTCATCTGACTACAGCCCAGTGTACGATTTTGGCCACAGTTTTGCCACTTCTGAGATCCCAAAGGATTTCTGTTATCGTAGAGTAAAAGCGCAAGACTTCGATTGCCTAGTGTGACAAATGAATGGTCTTTTTCAATGAATTAAATCACATTATATTTGTTATTAATCTACATAATGACTTTTATGCAGTGCTGTCAAACGATTAATCGCGATTAATCGCATCCAAAATAAAAGTTTTTGTTTACATGATATATGAGTGTGTACTGTGTATATTTATTATGTATAAATAAATACACACACATACAGCATATATTTTTAAAATATGTACATGTATTTACATTTAGTCATTTAGTAGACGGTTTTATCCAAAGCGACTTACAAATGAGGACAATAGAAGCAATCAAAATCAACAAAAGAGCAATGATATGCAAGTGCTACAACAAGCCTCAGTTAGCTTAATGCAGTACATGTAGCAAGGTTTTTTTTTAAATTATATAATAAATAAAAAGAAAACTGATAGAATAGAAAAAGAATAGAGCAAGCTAGTGCTAGAGGCCTTTTTTGCTTTTGTTAATTGTATAATAAATAAAAAGAAAAGAAATAGTTAGAATACAAAAAGAATAGAGAAGCTAGTGTTAGGTTTATTTTTTTATTTTTTTTAAGAAAACAAGCAGTAAATGAATAGAGTGCAAGTCTCAAAGGGGCAAGCTTTTTAAAGAATAGAATAAGAATAGAGAGTGCTGGAGTTAGAGGGTCAAATAAAGATGGAAGAGATGGGTTTTAGCCGATTCTTGAAGATGGCTATTTATAAATAAATATTTACATGTACATATTTATATTCATACAATTTATATTATATTATAAATATATTTAATATATATAAACAATATTTTTCTTAAATATATGCATGCATGTGTGTGTATTTATATAGACATAATAAATATACACAGTACACACACATATATCACGTAAACTAAAACTTTTATTTTGGATGCGATTAATCGCGATTAATCGTTTGACAGCACAACTTTTATGACATTTTGTTTCATATAGAGAAAAGCAATATATAGATTTCTCTTTTTCGCTAAGTTTGCACTGTTTTCTCAAACACCTAAATTCACATTCATTGATGCCACTTTGTTCATTCTTGAAGTGAACCTTTGTCTGTATGGTAGTTAGTTTCATTTTTTGGACTGTGAACACTAAGCTTGAAATTGAGAAGGCAAGTACAGAATGATGCCACTGGCATGCAACTGATTCAATGCGGAAGTGTGTCTAGATGTCTTGGCTACAATGTATCGTGCAAATGAAAGACAGTAAATTGTAGTGTATAGAAGTCTGAAAGACATAGTTTATCTAGAAATGAAAAAAAGTTGTCATCATTTACCCTCATGTTGTTTCAAACCTGTATGAATTCCGTTCTTCTGTTGAACACAAAATATTTAGAAAAATGTTGGTATCCAAATCAACAATGCCTTGCTGGAAGGAATTTCCCCTTAAACTGTGAAAGTCAATGGCTACCAGAAACTGTTTGGTTACCAACATTCTTCAATATAACTTGTTTTGTGTTCAACTGAAGAAAGAAGGTCATACAAGTTTGGAACAACTTGAGAGTGAGTAAATAATGACAGAATTTTTATTTTGGAGTGAACTATTCTTTTTAAGGTCAAGTGACATTAGTAAAATCTCACCTAAATTTAGTGGGCAAAAAATGGTCCATTGTTTATTGTCAATAGCTCACAATTTTACACAAATTGAACAGCTCGCACAGAACTTAAACACCCTTTACATGTTCACCTTGATATGAAATATCTGATTCCTATTGATTGATTTTGCCCACAAAAATGACTTAAATCTTTATTTAAAAAAAAGGAAATGTTTATTTTTTCTTCAATGAAAATATTGAGCGTTCACTTTTACTTTGTGGCTACACTGAATATTGTAAAGAGGATGAAAAGCGTATTTAATTGATTTACTCATATGTGACCCTGGACCACAAAACCAGTCATAAGTAGCATGGATTATATATTTGTAGCAAGCCAACAATACATTATGGGTCAAAATGATCAATTTTTACTTTAATGTCAAAAATCATTTGTATATTAAAGATAATGTTCCATGAAGATATTTTGTACCGTAAATATATCAAAACTTAATTTTGATTAGTAAGGACTTCATTCGCACAACTTTAAAGGCGATTTTCTCAATATTTTAATGGTTTTGCACCCTCAGATTCCAGATTTTCAAATAGTTGTAAGTTAAAAAAAAAAAAGGCCCTAATGACTGGTTTTGTGGTCTATGGTCACATATTTGTGAGTGAATTTCTTATTCATAGAAGCCAGTTTACTCATTTAAAACCTGAGTAAAACGTGAGGTTTTTATTATTATCATTCGTATGTATCTGATGTATTTATACCCGAATGCAGTTATTCTAATTTGTATACTAGGCTATTAATACTGTAATAAAATATTGTTCAGTTTTAATCTCACACAGAATGATTTTAAACATACACAGACTGCTTTGGTCTGTGCACGGTGCTTTTGACAGCCTCGAGTAATCTCGCTGTATGTATAAGAGCTGTATGAACATCTATCTTTGTTTTCTTGTAATAAATACTCACGGTTCCAGTATACAGGATAACAGTCTTTCTTGTTGATGTCCACCTCGTAGAGTCCTCCGCGGACGCACACTGCGTCCACGTTGATGCTTTCTGAATCCAGCTCCGTCTCTTCCGTGGCGCATCCAGCCTCCGCGCTCTCGGTTACCGGTTGCGCCGCCAGCGCCGCCGACTGTCTCCGGACCTCCGGGGCGTCGCATCCTGACGGTGCCTCGAACAAATCCTCCGCTTCTTCGCCCGCATCCCTCCGTTTGACCTCGTTCGGATTAAGCTCGCAGTATTTGCGGTACGCCAACTCGATTTTCAAAGAATCGTGTCCAACAAACGGTTTCCAGGTCCGCTTGTCCTCTTTGTAGAACCAGCGCACCTCCTCGGGTCCGAGCTCCGTGACAACTTCCCCGCGGTGCCGCGAGCTGTTGGAGCGGTTGCGCTTTTTCGTGGCGACGGTGCCGTCACTTTCGCTGTAGTTGAGGTCTCCGGTGATGTCGAGATAACCGGAGTCCGGGTCGGAACCGAGACGGCCATGATAGCTGGCGAAACCCTCTTCCACCAGGCCTAGCATCAGTTGGCGTTGGCCTCGGGGCAGCGGCAGATGTCCGGCTATGCCCGCCTGCACCGCGTCCATCCCGGCGCGTATCGCGTCGCCCGTGGGTTCGTCAAAGCAGGACGCGCACGCTTCCTCCATCCTTCCCCAAGTAACGGCGCTGACATTGTCCCTGCTTTGCGAACAACTCAAAGACGTGTTGTCCTGACACGCGCTCATCGCTGTCGCCGCTTTCTAGAAAACAGCAGACGGAGCGATTCCAGCAGCGGTCAGCTGATTATAATAACAGCAGCTCTAACGGTGTCAGAACCTCTCCTTCCCCCGGCGCGACCGGAGCGGCCAGCATCTGTACGGACGCGTCAATCACACACGCTGGACTTGAAACTCCATTAAATAAAGGCGAATTCAGTCGCGCAGTCCTCAACTTACAGGGCGGACACGCCAAGCTGTTCGCTTTCCATTAAAATGCCGACTGTATTTCTCTCTGTGGAGCCCCTCTTGCTCTGTAGCGCCGTCTGTCCGACTCCTGAACGAGTCTTTCTGTTGAGTCGGATCTTTTCACTGAATTGGTTCAACCGGTTCACAGAATCAGTCTGAACGAGTCGCCCACGGCTGAATCTGTCCGAGCGGTTCTCGAGTCCTGAGCCGGTCAGTGGCGAAAACCGTTGCTGTTTTTGAAATATCACATATTATTTCTGGAATATGCCTTAGGCTTAGACTGTTTATAGTCTATCTTTATGTGGCTTACATAATATAAGTAGGCAGCAGGCCTATTCTAAATAACGTTGTTTTAATACGTTTTAGCAAACAACCTTATTAATAAACAAAAACGTAATAGAAAACGTTATATACTTTAAAAAGCATACACTGTACTTTCTGTGAAAACTGTATGAATCAGCTTGGCATTCTACTTATTGAGAGATACAGAATAGATTTTTATTTTTTCTTCAATGAAAATATTGAGCGTTCACTTTTACTTTGTGGCTACACTGAATATTGTAAAGAGGATGAAAAGCGTATTTAATTGATTTACTCATATGTGACCCTGGACCACAAAACCAGTCATAAGTAGCATGGATTATATATTTGTAGCAAGCCAACAATACATTATGGGTCAAAATGATCCATTTTTACTTTAATGTCAAAAATCATTTGTATATTAAAGATAATGTTCCATGAAGATATTTTGTACCGTAAATATATCAAAACTTAATTTTGATTAGTAAGGACTTCATTCGCACAACTTTAAAGGCGATTTTCTCAATATTTTGAGGTTTTTGCACCCTCAGATTCCAGATTTTCAAATAGTTGTATTATCAATTTATCAATTTAAAAATGTGGACTGGTTTTGTGGTCTATGGTCACACATTTGTGAGTGAATTTCTTATTCATAGAAGCCAGTTTACTAATTTAGAACCTATATTTATGCTTTTATTAATCGTGAGGTTTTTATTATTATCATTTGTATGTATCTGATGTATTTATACCCGATTGCAGTTATTCTAATTTGTATACTAGGCTATTAATACTGTAATAAAATATTGTTCTGCTTTAGTTGTGCATGCATTAGTGAATAATGTTCGGGTTTTGCGTTTGAACCATAGACTGTAAAACTATTTTTTTTTTTAAGTGGAATAAGAAGGTTTGAACGAGGGTAGAATTTTACGTCAAAAAAAAAAGACGCTTCGTTACGTGATGACGTACCCAAAACTGATTCATTTTTAAAACGGTTCATTTAAGTGATTTGTTTGAAAGAGCCGATTCGCGGACTGAACCGGACTTCCCTCCACTATCTTGCTGTAACGCTCCTCCCTATGCGTGACGGTATTAGAGTCATGTGCGGATTTGGACCTCCGGACCACCGTAGCAGCGGCTGTCACAACCGGAAGTTTACGTTGGCGAGTCTTGCAGAGTGACAGCCCAACGCAAGACTGCATAGCATACAAGACTACCGCACTTTAAAAAAGTGTTTATTTTATCAGACGTACCGACATTTATGCGCATTGTATTAATGTAACATTTTAACAATGGCCGCGGAGTTTTTAGTGATGTTGTATGAGTATTCTCTCTTTTACATTGCTGTCATAGCAGTATGTTTCATTATCACTGTGGCTGTAGTGTTGGGCTGGTAAGTTCATCTTTATCTGGATAAACTACATTTTAGACCAGTTTTAGACGTGTTGGGTTAAGTATGGCCTTCTTTAAGGTGTGAAGTTGGTGTTTTTTGGGTTTAATATGGCATCTCTAGTTATCTAGTTCTTTCTTAAAAGCAGAAGTTGCTGGTCACATCCTTAATCTCTGTCTTAACTCGTTTTGGCCTCGTCTGTCAAGGTTTGGATTTGATGTCCCGGTAATTTTACGCAGTTCAGATGAGACTGAATCTCTAACAGCTGTCTCTGAGAGGAAGATGGTGCAGGTGACCAATCCCTTCGCTTTGGAGATGGACTCTAGGGCTGGTACAGTAACTGGTGAGAAACTAACAATAACAATGTTGAATCAATATGAAATGAGTCAAATGTGCTCAGTCAGTGTATGTGTTTTCTCATTGTGTCAGAGGGTGTGAGTTTGCAGCCGTATTGTCTTGAAGACTGCGTCCTCAGCTGTTTCTGGGGCTGTGGGGTCCAGGCTCTCCAGGCGGCCCTTCAGAGTCACCAGCACGGGCTCCGGCTCCGGCTCCGGCTCCGCACACCAGAGCTGTTTCAAGAGGCTCTGGAGTTAAGCTACCTTCACCACCAAAGCTTCAAGTATCCTCTTCATTTGTCTTAGCAATAGCTCTTTAATAACATTTCACATTATCTTTGCAACAGAACAGGGGAGAGTGAGGGAAACTCTGCCACTATCAGAATCAGAAAGAGCTTTATTGCCAAGTATGTTTGCACATACAAGGAATTTGTTATAGTGTCACAAGCTTCCAGTACACGGAGACAACAACAACACACAGATAATAAAAATGAGATGTGAATAAAATAAAATACACATGCATAAATATAAACCACAAAAAAAGAATAAATTGTATGTACAGGTGTGGTATAGATGGAATAGGAATGGAATAAAATAAGTTGTAGGGATGTACTAGGGCAGGGGTGGCGAACTCCGGTCCTGCAGAGTTCAGCTCCAACCCTGATAAAAACTCACCTGCCTGTAGCTTCCTAATAACCCTTCAGGCCTTGATTAACATGTTCAGGTGTGTTTGATTAGGGTTGAAACAAAACTCTGCAGGGCTGCGGCTCTCCAGGACCGACGTTCGCCACCCCTGTACTAGGGTTTAGGGCAGGGGTGCCCACACTCGGTCCTGGAGGGCCGGTGTCCTGCAGAGTTTAGCTCCAACCCTAATCAAACACACCTGAAGCAGCTAATCAAGATATTACTAGGCATACTAGAAACTTCCAAGCAGGTGTGTTGAGGCAAGCTGGAGCTAAACTCTGCAGGACACCGGCCCTCCAGGACCGAGTTTGGGCACCCCTGATTTAGGGTGATAAATAAGTATAAGGTTATTGCACATACTGTACTTTAATTGCACAATGGGAGAACATTAACTGTTCATGAGGTAGATTGCCTGGGGAAAGAAACTGTTCTTGTGCCTGGCTGTCCTGGTATTCGGTGCTCTGTAACGCCGACCAGATGGCAAAAGTTGAAAAAGGAGATGGCTTGGATGTGATGGATCCAGAGTGATTTTCTGAGCCCTTTTCCTCACTCTGGATGTATACAGTTCTTGGAGGGTAGGCAGGGGGGCACCAATAATCCTTTCGACTTAAATTGTCCTCAAGGTAAAGAAAAAATAGGTCGCGGTAAAACTAATATGTCTAAATGTATTTCTGGATGTGTGCCATTAACTGAAATGAGTATGGAAATGTGATTTCTCAAAAAAAAAGTGATTCGGAGACGACTTGCTGTACATTAGAGGTAAACTATATCATGTCATCATGATGAGTAAAAAAAACAAAATGCTATAAATAACCATTCATCGTGTTAACATGATTGCATTTCAAATAAAATTGCACATAAATGTATACTGTACATAAATGGAAAAACATTAACTACTATATCATGCCATTATGATGATTTATCTTTAAAATAAAAATGTTCACTACCATTCAGAAATTTGGGGTCAGTTAGCTTTTTAATGTCTCACTAAGGCTTCATGTATTTGATCAAAAATGCTGTAAAAACAGTAATATTGTGCAATATTATTACAAATAAAAATATCTCTTTTAATATAATTTAATATGTAATTTATTCTTGTAATGGCAAAGCTAGACTGATGAATAGAATGTTCAGTTAGAAATAGAAATATTTTATTACTGTTTATTAGAAATATAAACATTTTGTAAGATATATATATATATATATATATACAGTATATATATCCAAATCTAAATTGTTTTGTAAACATATACAAGCACATTCACATTGCTTACATTTGAATAAACCAGCCAGGAAAGAGTGTAATATTCAGTTCTCAATTTTTGTATTAGTTTTTATATAACTTGCGTTTATAATGTTATCATTTGTTATAGCATCTGTATATGACTTCCTAAATATACGGTGATAAAACGCATTTTACATGTCTCCCACTCTAAAACACATTTCAAAACATTCAAAACATTTTTTAATTAATATGATGGAACACAATTTCATGCTTTGTCCTTAACATAGCGTTAGTATACATAAAGAAGAAAAAGAAGAATACTTCACCCAGATGCCTCCAGATCTCGGAGTAACCGATTTTGGGTTGCTCCCCCGGGATCGATACCCCTTGGTTGCTGTGCTGACACTGGCCTATCCAGAAACCAGAGACAACTACAATATTGTAAGCAGCAGTCTTCATCATTTGCTTGATGGGACAAGATGGAGTCCCATTATTCTGTCGTCTCTCTAGGTGGCCAGTGTGACAGTCCTCCACGTTCCTGATGACAAATACAGACTCTCTGCGAGAATCTTGTTTCAGTATCTCCTCACGGCACAAGGGAATTTGTACGATCTGAAGGTATGAAAACTTGTTCACAACATTGTAATTTTTTTTTACTGTTCTGGGATCAGTTTTTGTATGCTCATTTTGATCACACTTAACCTTCATCACCTAGTGTCCCTAAAGCAAAATGGGACAGTGTTTAATTATATACCATTAATTAAGTGCCTTGTCTAGAGCAGGATTTTGTGCTTAAAGGTCCCCTGAAGTGCCTTGAAACACGCAGCATTATTCTATGTGGTGATGTAATTTCAACTGAAATAGGAAGACAGGGCGGGACATATCGAGCAGCCCCGCCCCCTTTTTAAAGTAGCCAATAGTGTTTAGTTTATATCTGCTCGGGCCAGAGCCGTTGAGCTCCGTAAATCCATATTTCACAGCCACAGTCTAATAGATTACCCCCTTACGTTAGATTCAATATGAAACTCTTAGTAAAACAAAATAGTGATCATAATCATGCTGAGGCTGTGCATTTTTAAAAGTGTTTAATATATGCCGACTCGCGCATGTGATATGAAGTGACGAACTGCAAGCTTTGAATTCTTATATCTTGTAAATCCGAATTTTGTCACTATTTTGGAGCACGCTGGCTTATAGATAACCTTAAGACTAACATATTGATACTAACACCCAAAAAAAAAAACGTTAATTTTGATTTCATGGGGACTTTAAAACTATTCGTTTCCACAGCCTCTCTTCATGTCAGCAGACAACAGCAACTTGTCTGGAACCACAGAGCCTTCGATAAGCACGCAAGGGGCGGAGCCACAGCCCGAAAGGCCAGGTGAGAAGGGGGAGGAGTCTGATTCAGAAGGGGAGTGGCCTGATACCCAAGGCAGGGACTGTGTGGTGTGTCAGAATGCACCGATTAACAGAGTGCTGTTGCCATGCAGACATGCATGCGTATGCAACGGCTGCATGTGCCACTTCCAGCACTGTCCGATCTGCCGGGCGTTTGTCCTCGAATCTTTTGCTCTGGCTAACCAACCAGCACGTGATGAGGAGGACTTAACAGAAGACTAAACCTGTGTAAACCCAGTATTGAAAGCCAGGCTTTGCTGGAAAGGCAAAATTCGAAAATTAAACGTAGCATCTTCAAGGTAAAGAGATGCAGGCAGCTGAGCTTTAACCCCAAGTATGAACTCTTCCAGAATATGTCAATTTTAGGCTTTTGAAGTTGAGTGTGCTTGTAAGATGTTTAATATAGAGATTTTAAGTTGAATAGAATATTTATTTTTATTTTCAATATATTGGTTAAACTAACAAATACACGTTTCAGAAGGAATCATTGTGGAGTTTTTCTTCCCACCAAAGGATTTTGAGAGATACAGCGATACTGTGGAAACGACATGGGAGTTTATTTGATTTATTTAATCATTGACTTTAATAATGTGGAAAAGCAGGCCAGGCACACACAGTTTATATAACTGATCACACAGATTTCTAGAGAGCTGTATCATCATACAAGTCTACACTTGGCCAACAGGTAAATATTATTTTTATCAAATTGGGGTAAACAATGCATTAACTGAACAGCTGAAGTCACTTGATGGTAATAATGGAAATGGAACATCAGAATGCTTTCAAATGTTGACAGAAAAAAACTATTGCAGTAACAAAACAAAAAGTGTTGTGTCCATGGACAGTAATTATACTGTTAACTGACCGAAAACCCCTCACATTTATACTTTGCACAAAAAAAAAAAGGTTTTATACAGGCTTGTAGTCCAGTTTGGACTCCAGCTTCTTAGAGTCTGCCACCTTCCTCACAGCTTTCATGAAATCCTCCTGAGTCACGTACTCGTGGTCGGCACGAATAGCAAACATACCTGTTGGATAAAAAGTAGAAGAGGTCATACAGTGGGAATTGTAGAGGTTCAAAGTTTGGCTGGTTAGCGTCATGCTATTAGACTCAAACCATTTCCACTAACATCTATTTTTTTTTTTTAAAGTTGTAAATACTGACAAAATGTGTTTTAAAAATGTTATTATATTTAGGGCTGCAACAACTAATCGATAAAGTAGATAAATCAATGAACACGATTACTGAATTTGATGAATCACATTTGTTCGTGAAAAAACATCCAACAGCCGCCTTGCCAATTATATTTTAATGAGAGCAGTAACTGTAAGGAGACTACTGTAATGGGGTATAAATGTAATGTAATTACTATGTTCCGATGTGTGACTGTTTAGTCTCTACTTTCGTTGTTCTTTATTACAGTGGGCAAATTTTAGAATGTTCATGTTTTTTTACAATTATTTTGCACATGAAGTTTATTCTACATAAATACATACAGGTGCATCTCAATAAATTAGAATGTCATGGAAAAGAATGTTCATTTATTTCAGTAATTCAACTCAAATTGTGAAACTCGTGTATTAAATCAATTCAATGCACACAGATGCAGAATAACTTTTTAAAATAAAATACTGAAAATAAATTGACTTTTTATCGGAATAATCAAAGGCAATCTACAGATGAATCGATTATCAAAAGTTGCAGCCCTAATTATATTAGCATGGTGCACAATTTATAGTTTTTAAATCAACTGTTATGAACTATTCATTTAATGCTTTTTTTTAGGAGTCCTTGATTTGCACATCGCAATGCATATGACATTTCTTACCAGCTTCAGTGCACACATTCCTCAAATCAGCTCCATTGAAACCGTCTGAAAGCTTGACGATGGCTTCATAATCTGGAGACAAAAGGAAATGTGATGAGGGAGGAAAGGGAAGTACTTCAAAATTTTAAAAAAGTAGCAGCGAACCTATTTCTCCATGCTTGGTGATGGGTCCAGAGTGGATCTTCAGGATGTCCAGACGAGCCTGTTCATTGGGCAACTCAATGTCTGTACATTAGGAAAAGAAAAATTAGCTCAAGTTTTCTTACCACAGTCACTGAATGATAGTGAAAAGAGTCAAACTTACGGATCTTTCTGTCCAGTCGGCCAGGACGCAGCAGGGCAGGGTCTAAAGTGTCTGGCCGGTTGGTGGCCATGATCATCTTGACTCTATGCAGAGTGTCAAATCCATCCATCTGATTCAACAGCTGACAGACAGACAGAAATATTTGCTCCAATTAGTCCTTTTCTTCTTTTTTTTGCTTGTACATTGATATATAGGAAAATTCAAATAATTAAGCATGAATTGACAATTGAAAAAAATTGAGTTTATTCATTTTGTTAGGCTTAATTTAATAAGCTTCATTCACAAGGCAAGTTACAAACCACCTCCATACCTCCATCAGTGTCCTCTGGATCTCTCTATCTGCAGAAGTTCCTTCAGAAAACCGACGTCCACCTTCAAGGAGAAAGTATGCGTTAAATCAATTAAGAACAACCTGAATTTCCATTACGCATTATAAGAGTGGCTTGGACTGCAGTGAGCCGAAGAGCATTACCAATAGCATCGATCTCATCCATGAAGATAATGCAGGGCTGATGGTCTCTGGCGTAGTTGAACATCTCTCTGATGAGTCTGGCACTCTCACCAATGTACTTGTCCACAATGGAGCTGGACACCACCTGATAAACAACATGTTTTATTCAACACTATGACCTTACAGCATAACAGTTGTCCTGTGTCAGTGCAACCCGAGCCAAACTGTTTGTTTATAGCATCAAAATCAACAGACCTTCAGGAAATTGCAGTCCAGCTGACTGGCCACAGCTCTGGCAAGAAGGGTCTTTCCAGTGCCTTTAAAAAAGTAAGCACTTTGTGTGAAAATGTACCATTTCACATACATATCAGTAATTGCCCAACAAAGCATAATAGAGTGACTGACCTGGCGGTCCGTACAGCAGGCAGCCCTTGGGAGGAATAATGCCCACCCTCTGGAATAGCTCAGGATTGGTCAGAGGCAGCTCAATTACCTACAAAAGACAATCATTCATTCATAATCAAGACATTTCAATGAGTTCAGTAAAGTTCAAGCTGCATTCACACTGCAAGGTGTAATGCACAGATCCAGTCTTTAAACACATATTCCATTTACATTCAGACACGCATGAACATTTACAATATTGACACGATCAGCTCTATCAAGCCTAGCGGAGTAAGCACTTCAGCGTAATCTTCATGAACATATCAAACATGATATTTTTTACATGCTTTACAGTATTTACATGCACAGACTAGGGATGTGCGATATTGACAAAAGAATATCTCTATTTTCTGGGATTTTATCGATACCGATAATTAGACGATATTTTGCTGAATGTGTTATTGTGCTGGTACCTTAAAGACTGCCGTGGACAGCTGACTCCTAAAGTTTTTGATATTCTTTATATTCTGTGTGGTGGTAAGTTCACACTGATAGAAATTAATCTTTTCCAATAAGTTAACTGATTGTTACATTTTATGGGCATTTTTACCTTTATAAAGCAATTTTTTTCTAAAAGTGTCTATCTTTTGAATACTGATATTTGAAATTTTTTTAAATAATAAAAGATTCTCTGAATTTGACATTAAAACCGCCAGCAGGTGGCAGCAAGTCACTGTTAATAAATGACTCATTGCGATTGAACCGAATCATTTAATCGGATGATTCACTCAGGAACGAAACACTGTCATGTTGCTCAGACGCAAAACAGCGTTGTGGTTGTGTTTGGAATTATTTTGTTGTCGAAATAGCACAAAAACAGGAAATGTGTCTAAAACGTAAGTCTCAATCAACTTCTTGTTTATTGAACTGTTGTAAAAAAAAAAAATCAATATCACATTTGTAATCATGGTTATTATTTGGAGAAAAAAAACGGCACCCTTCGTGTGAAATGGATTAACTATATGAAGTGGTATAAATATATACATTTTCTACCCTATGTCTTGAATTTGTGATCATTCTAAATGTATTGTAATAGACTGAATCATCTAGTGAAAGAACGCACTCTAAATGCGCACTAGTCTAGACTTCACGTAATGTATGCGTGCACTCTGTAGTGGTGTTTTGAATGTTTTTTTGCAAAATACTCGATAATGTCAAATCGCACATCGTTAAAACAACAATTACGATATTATCGCAGATGATATATTTCGCACACCCCTATAAACATACTCTCTAGTTAGAGTGAATATTAACGGGGTCATATGATGCGATTTCAATTGTTCCTTTCTCTTTGGAGTGTTACAAGCTCTTGGTGCATAAAGAAGATCTGTAAAGTTTTATAAAGATATTCTTTATAAAAGTTAAGAGTCAACCTACATGTCTACGTCACTATGTGGAAAGATTTGCATAACGCCGCCCCCAAATGTTCACGCAAAGAAAGAAGCCCCTTTAAATGACATGCAATTGCAAAAAAAACTAAAGTTGGACATATATCAGGTGACGGAGTATCGGATATGTATCAGATTTCTAACCACATATTAAAATGATCGAAAAAAGAAAAAGAATGATTTGACTTCTTCCTATTTAAACACACGTAACGAGCACATTTCCACACAATATCAGCAACAACAAAAAAAAATTATAATAACTGATTGGCAATATAAAGACTTCAATTGTTTGGGATCAGTAAGATTTTTTTTTTTTTTTTTAAGAAATTAAAAATAATTTATCAAATATGACAGTAAAGCCTTTCATATGTATTTTTTTTTAATCAGATTTTTGTTCACGTAATTGCTGTTCTTTTGAACTTCTATTCCTTAAAGAATCTGAACATATATATATATATATATATAATAATATTCAAAATATCATGTATCACAATGTAATTAAATACATTAGACAACTTTTTCAACGTTAATAAATGTTTCTTGAGCACCAGATCAGCACATTACAATGATTTCTGAAGGATCATGTCACACTACAGTCTGGAGGAATGATGTTGAAAATTCAGCTTTGCATCGCATAAATGAATGACATTTTACAATGTATTAAAATAGACAAGTCATTTTAAATCATAATAATATTTAACATTATTACGGTTTTTCCTGTATTTTCATCAAATAAATGCATCCTTGGTGAGCATTAATTATTCCAAACTTTTGAACAACAGTGTATTACATCAGCTGATAATGATATATTACGCTATTGTCTTTCTGACCTCTCTCAGCTCACGGATCTGCTCAGCCAATCCACCGATCTCAGAGTAAGAAACGCTGCCAGGATCTTCATGAGACATGTTGTACACTAGAGGATCCACTTCACGAGGCAAATACCTTTAAAAAAGAAAAGAGGTTCTCGTAAAACATACCAACTGAATATTAAAGGCAATTTCAGACACGCAAACATACCTAGACTGTCAGGCAAGAGCACAAGCAGAGCTAAACATGCTTGATGAGCTTGAACTTCTTAGCACTTACCTCATGATCGTGAGAGTCGTCATGTCCAGAGCCACTCTAGTTCCTGGTTTAAGCTTGGTTTTATCCAGCTGAAATAACAACACAAGGCCAGGTAAGACAAATGACTTGGCAGTCACACAAAAATATGAATTAGCTATAAAGTACAATCAATATGCTCACCTGTCTGCGACATCCAACCACATAACGTGGGCCATTAGTTGCTTTGACAATAACTACAAAAGAAGAAGAATTCAGCATCAGACTACACTATCAAATACACCAGAATAAAGTTGATCTGGACTTACATTTCTCCTCTGTCAGTTGTTTCAGCACCTCACCGACAATCTAAAAGATCAGACCATAAGAAATACAGATATCTAGCTCATTTATTGCGGAAATAATAAAACACCAGAGTGTATTTTGCTGAGATCTTACCTGTCCCACACTCTGTAAAGCTTTCAGATCATTCTCAGACTTCTCATACTGTTTAGTGAGCTCCTTCAGCTGCTCTCTCACTGCAACAGAGGTTTCAGGACGATATGAAGCGACGAAGTGTTTATTTACATGTACAAACTTGCTAAAGGTTGCATCTGCTTCATGTATCAGAGATGCTAAAGGTTCATTGCGAGTGTTTCCTCATGGAGAATAACTGAGATATGACTGTTTTTAATTGCATATGTTATTAAATACAGCTAGAACACTTAGAAGCATGATGTGTGCCTTTATTTAGTAATTTAATAGGGGTCCGTTGTTAACATTTGCTGTTACCATTAGCGGCTAACTGATTTCAGCACTGCATGACAAAGCGACTTACAGCACACACAGCCGAAATAAAGCAAACAACAGCCGGAGAAGCTGCCAAACTGCTCAATATCAGCCTGGCGTGCATAGAAATTCACCACTCTTACACTCTTTGAGGCGTCCGTCAATCTCTTTATGCTCCAGTAATTTCTTTCTGTAGTCTTGTAAACCTTTCTCCCTGTTATCCGCCATGTTCACGGCCGCTGGCTTCACTCTCTCGCTTCTTCGTGTTGTTAATGATAGAGGCTGGCAAAATCATCTGACGGCGCATTACCGCCACCTACTGGACGAGCGAGTGTATGCAACCATGGGCTTTTGGCTGGTTGTTAGAAATTGTGTGTGTGTGTGTGTGTGTGTGTGTGTGTGTGAGTGTACAGGTTTATATATCCTGGTGGGGACCTGAATACACACAGACACATGGGGACTTGTGTCACGGTGGGGACCTAAATTGAGGTCCCCATGGGTACAAAAGCTTATAAATCATACAGAATGAGTTTTTTTTTGAGAAAGTAAAACTGCAGAAAGTTCCCTGTGAGGGGTAGGTTTAGGTGTAGGGTGATAGAAAATATGGTTTGTACAGTATAAAAACCATTACGCCTATTGAGAGTCCCTACAAGGATAGCTGACCAGACGTGTGTGTGTGTGTGTGTGTTTGTGTGTGTATCCCTCTGATGCATGAATTATTAAATCACAAAATAATATATATATATATATATTTTGACATGTTTGTTTTTACTTTTAAACAAGTGAAAAATCATGCCACTATTTTTTTTTTTTTTGCTTAAATATTATATTTTGAGGGAGTTACATATTTGTCCACTGTAGCGGACACCATGCATCAAAGGTATAAAAAAGTGAATCAATAGAACTTAATGTGAGGTCAGAAAACATTAAACATTTACTACAAGAAAAGGGTATGAATACACATAAGAACATAAGAACACAAGCTATGTCATGACGGCACAGAAAGGTTAAGTGTAACAAACAAAAATAAGAGTGTGTTTGTATGGGGCAGGGGTGTGTGGGGCTGTGTGGGGTGGGGGTGGTGGGCTTTTCATACACACGTGAGCACAAATACACACACACACAAGCACACACCCTCCCACCCCACACTCGAACGCAATCATGCGCACATATATCTGCACTCATACAGTACACATGTATACATGCACTTTTATATAACCTAATAGATAAATATAGACTTTAAACAGTGAAAAAAAGATAAAATCTGAATTCTATTTAATATTTCTGTTCAATAAAACCATTCAAGTGTAAATTATATCATCATTTTAATAAAACATATAAAATAAGGCAGAATCTATATATAGGCCCATAGGCAGAATTACCATCTAAAAAATGCTGGGTTAAATACAACCCAGTGCTGGGTAAAATATGGACAAACCCAGCAATTGGGTTGTTTTGACCCAGCGGTTGGGTTGCTACCCAGAAGGTTGGGTTAAACATTTAACCAAAACTGCTGGGTCAAAACAACCCAATCGCTGGGTTTGTCCCTATTTCACCCAGCACTGGGTTGTATTTAACCCAGCATTTATTAGAGTGTACATGGTGCATGACGTCCACTGGAGTGGACATATATATTTTCTATCACAGAAAGAAATGTACAAGAAAAATATTGCTAAAATCTGGTTCAAACTATTTCTGACATCCTATTTGGGTGAAAAAACTTTTTGTACCTGTATGGTTTTCTGAGAATAAAAAGATGTAACACTTATTCCTGAGGCACATGGTGCATCCCCTTTCCCCCGCCACCATTTTGAATATATTATGCAATATCTCAAAAGAAAAAATAAAGACAACATTTAAATGAAATCATAGACATCACTTTGGGGGTTCGCCAGCTGGTGGTTGGGACATGATGATCTTAAATGGTTTAAAATGTCTTCCAAATATCTGTCCACTGTAGTGCATCAGAGGGTATCTATCTATCTACCTATCTATCTATCTATCTATCTATCTATATACAGTATATATATATATATATATATATATATATATATATATATGTGTGTGTTATGCATAAAATTTAAATGTATATATATATATATGTATTTATATATAAAATTGCCATTAGTAAGATTTTTAAAAATTTTAATTTATTTTGTGTCAAATGATTCAGTTAAGTCAAAGTAATTTTTTTGTATACTGTTCTTCACAATGCACACTGTTTAAAAGCAGCTTCACAGAAACGTATACTATTAATGTTTATAAAAACATGCTCCACATGTAACAGTTAAGAGCTTTGCAATAGTTTAGCACATTTGGTGAAAATATAAAAATCAACCAGATTGCTATCAAATGTCTTATTATATTACTGTTTTGTGAGAATATGTATACAGGATATAGGATACAGGACATATAATAGTTGGCAAGGTGAAAGTAAAACCAGGTGCAGATGTTTTATTAAGAAAATAAAAACAATTCATCAAAAAAAAAAAAGTTTAAATATGAAGAACAGATTAATGACTCATCAGAACAATAGGCCTATATCACACAGTTATTACCGAACAACGATAAAGGCATCAACTGGAGCATACAGAATACATAAAATAAATAATGGGCAAAGAAAAAGGACAGATATTGATGTGATACATGTCTGCCTCAGAACAGCATTACGTCTTTTGCAGGGTGCAACCAAATAAAAACAATGCAATCAGTAAAAAATGATTGCTATGATGCAATCTCATATGAGTGAGATAATGATGTGCAAATTATTTGTGATAAACAATGCAATATTCCATAACAATAATGATTGTTCATTTTGATTGTTCAATGACTTTAAATAAATACAACTAAATAAATAAATAAGAAAGCAATATTGCAAAATTAACAAATAAATTTAGTACCTTTATTTAACCAGGAAAAGACTGAAGACTGAAAAGACTTAAAATCTCTTTTCCAGGAGTGCCCTGGCCAAGATAGGCAGCTGAGTTTGCATGTACAAATAAACAACATAGTTGCAACATACAATACAAAACCAACATGTATCCAATTAAAAACAATTACACACCGTTAAGTTGCTCTCTAGATTACATAGTAAAGACTTAAAATAAGTATAAGGCACCAAGTTTTGTAACTTCATCTCCTTTTGGGGAAGAATCCAATCTGAGGCGGCAGCATTTTTAAAAGAGGTTTTACCAAGCTCAGTTCCAATAAGGGGTGCACAGAGATTATAATTTGATTGAGAACGTAGTGAACAATTTCCAAACAAAGTCCTTTGTATAAGACAACAGAGATAAAATGGCAATTGACCCAAAATTGCTTTATATATCAACAGATGCCAATGCATTTTTCTCCGAATTCTCAAGGAAGGCCATGCAACTCTTTTATATAATTCACAATGATGAGCTGAAAATTTACAATCAGTTATAAATCTCAGAGCACCATGGTACAAAGCATCCAAGGAGGAAAGAAGGTGAGAGGGTGCATGCTGATAAACCGGATAAACCATAGCAGACACCAATTTCTTCCTCACATTAAATGGGAAACATGATTTATTTCTAAAGAAAAACTCTAATTTCTTTAAAAAAAAAAAATCTCAGATACTTAATATGTGAACCAAAACGTAATGTGTTATCTAGATATTTGTACTCTGACACTGAGGTAATCTGGCTCCCCTGAGAAGTTTGAATGACAATAGAGTTCTCTAAAGAAGTTCTAGAATTTGAAAATAGCATACATTTTTTTCAACATTTAAAACCAACTTCATAATTACACTCCATAATATCAAAAACAGACTGTAATGCAGCCACAGACTGTTGCTTAGAGGGAGCTGAACGATAAACGATAGTATCATCTGTGTAAAAAGGGAACCTTGCTTTATCAATATTAAAATCAAGGCAATTTATGTATATATATATATATATTGTATATATATATATATATATTGTATATATATATATATATACTGAATAATAACGGCCCCAACACAGATCCTTGTGGAACTCCCTTGACAACCTCCAGAAGATCTGAATGCGCACCTTCCACCTGGACACATTGGGTTCTACCCTTTAAATAAGCAGTGAACTATAAAATAAAATTTTCTGATAGTCCTACCCATCTAAGCCTATGTAATAATATATTGTGATCCACAGTATCAAAGGCCTTTGATAGGTCAATAAAAAGACATGCACAATAATAATACCTGTTTCTTGACACTATTAGACTACTGGTTAACTGTGGTGACGTAAAGTTGGTTACCATTGGTTTATTTTGGTAGAGCGGATGGCTGACGCTTGATAACGCTGCTTCGCTGAAAACATAAACACCTGAGTGATACAATGTCTGAAGCTGTTTTTAAGAATTGCACCACAGTTTTCTTTATAGGGGTCATATGCGATTTCAATTTTTCCTTTCTCTTTGGAGTGTTACAAGCTCTTGGTGCATAAAGAAGATCTGTAAAGTTGCAAAGACTAAAGTCTCAAATCCAAAGATATATTCTTTATAAAAGTTTAGAGTCAGCCACACCTACCTAAAACGGCTTGTTCTAACACACCCCCACATATCTACCTCACTATGTGGGAAGATTTGCATAACGCTGCCCAAATGTTCACGCAAAGAAAGAAGGCGTAACTTTTATTCTCACTGTTGTATTGTTGACGCTGCAGACATGTCGTGAAGTGTGTGCTTCGTTGTGAAAGCAAAACTACTTTGTTTGGTCTTCCAAAAGAGGATGATATCCGCTTCGTCATGCCTAGAGCTGATCCGTGCTGGTCGTTACTTTAAACCGCATAAACACATTTCATTACACCAAATACACAAAATAAGGTTATTTTTAGCAGCATCATATGACCCCTTTAATCCATGATGTATGAAATGAAACAGGATATTCATTTATAAACAGTTATAAGAAAAATATTTAAATACTTTTTACCTGATGGTTAGCATTTTTAGAGTTATTGAATACATTAATTAATTTATTTATATATTCATTCATTTTGAGAATGAATCAGAATGGATTGATTTTTTTTAAATGTTTGTTAAAGTTAGATTTTAAGACAGGTGTATAGGTGTATGGTTTATTATTGCAAACGTGTGATGATGTCTGTTATACTAAAACCAAAATAATAATTTGAAGCTGGTACCATACTTGCTCAAAGGCACCGAACAATGCATATCTCTCAACAACAACCTCCTCCCTGCTGAACTGACTCCATCCTCACTATAAAACACTAAAGATGGCCTTGTGAAACTGAGGCATGCAGCTCAACCACACAGTGGCAGCACAACCATTTATTTAATAAGAAATGAAAGAGAAAAAAATAACTAAAGAAAAAACTCTTTAAAAAAAAAAAGAGTTTATGGAGACCAAACGTAAGATTTACTGAAAAAATAAAAAAATGAAGGAAATAATGTAGTAAACAGTGTAACTAATGCCTAAAAGTTGATGCCAAAGACAATGTGGGCTTAAAACCCAGATTCTGCATTTTTGTCACTTCCTCTTGGTGAACATTTGACAAGACAGCTTTCCCACAGAGGACGAACTGTTTACAGAAAGACAAATTTTCATCTTATTTTTTTATCCTCAGTCATTCCGATTCTATTTTTCTATGAAATACTATATTTAAATCTTTACAACAGTTGATAGTAACTATACCTCTAAAAAGTATCACACACACACATACACACACACTTCAATAAAAACCCCCACTAATTTACATAAACTGAGACAAAGACATTTCACCCTAAAAAAAAAAGACATTATATTCCTTGCATCACAGCCCCATCTGTGATTCTCTCGGAATAAGGCTCTCTGGTTCCAGAGAGGTTTGAAAGTACATTCTGTGGTAAACGATGGATTTAGTATAAATCCGGTGGACTAACATTAATGAAAAATACAATTAAACAGGCCTTATTTTATTTGCAAGAATAAGACCACTGCCAAGAGGGAGACTTGCGATCAATCAAGTCTGTTTGAACAGACAATATCAGTAAATCTCCAGGACTCACATCTCTGCTCTCTCAGCAGCTTGACTTTCTGTGTAATTTTATTTTAAATCAGCGTAGATCGAAAGCACTAACCAAACTTTTTTCCCCCCTTTTTGACGGCATGTCTGCATCATTGTCAGATCCAGGAAATAAAGACAGTGGGAAACACTTGAATTCAGTTTACCACAAAATGTCACTACAGCCAATCCTAACTCAGTTTCACATCCTCTCCACTTTCCATGTAAGCAGTGCAAGTATGCATATGTGGACATAGACTACACTTCCTAGTGGATTTAGTTGGTTTGTACGGGCTAAAAGCTAAGAGATGTATGACCTCACTGTCATTAATTGTCTTGCTCATGCAGAGGAGCCTGGGAACATTATACAACTGACAAAGAGACAAGACTTCTGGCCTTCTTATAGATAAGTGCCTCCTTAGAGAATGCTGAATGAAGCATTACATGTTGTCAGAGTTTTATTCAGCCAGACAACATTATCAGATCTGAAGTCTCTGTGTAGGTTAAAATCTACTGAGAAAGTTAAGAACTGTTTGTTATGACAGGTTCTTTGTATGACGCACGTACACAGTGTACGTGAAAGTGAAACGCAGGCCTCAGAGATGATTATGATAAATGGGTGAGAAACACATGACCTGTGTTGGGAATCCACGTTTAAGAGCTGTCACAGGTATCCAAATGTTTATAAATACGCTCTGTTTTAAACCACAGACAGCACGTTGTGCTTTTTTTTGTTTCATAAGAATACACATTGAGATTAAATTATTAATTCCTGGAATCCTTGATTAGGATTAATAGGAGTTATATTAGGAAAAAATGACAGGGTTTATGTTCCATTTGAGATTCAAATACATACAAAACCAGATTTTTTTGTTCCTTTTTTGAGGCAAGAATATGAGTTGTTGTGGGCAAGGAGATAGAATTTAGAAATGCTATGATTCTGGATTTGAACCTTCATTGCCTGTATGAGCACAATAGCTTAAAGGTGCATTCAGTGGTTCTTTAGCTAGCTTCAGTATCACTGTTCTTTATCGTGCGTTCAAGTCCTCCTGGAAAGTTCGAATTTACAATGTCAGTTGTATTTAAATCATTTGGTCAGAATAAGATGACAATGTATTTTTTTCTACAAAACAACAACACAAAACAAAACAAAATCCTTATTTTTTAAAACGCTACTTCTACAAAATAATTAAAGAATGTGCATCAGAATGTGTTTTTATTCAGTTTATGAAGGTGCTATGAATTGGTTTATATTCTATTCTATTGTAAAATAACTAAAGTAAAATAAATTAAATAAAAAAATAATAATTTAATTAACTAAAAAAATTTACCGCCAATACAGACTCTGTATGTGCATCCCCATATTTTCTCACTGGCATGCCCCCAACTGGTCCCAGATGACACACTACTATGCACTTATTCTATGTATTCAACCATTTAGTGTATGAATTATATATGGTTATTTTGTCATCCAGCATTGGAGTCTGGTAGCCCCTCCCACTCCAGTATGTAATCATGCTTAAAGTCAACATAAAGTGCCATTAACAACTATTTTACGTCTGGATTCTAATGTATTTACAAGTAAAACGGGATATTTAACAAGACAAATTTTAGAGCAGGGTTAAATTTTATCCATTCATGCCAGAATGGAGCCAGGCAGTAACAGACTGGGGAATTGAAAGTAAGAGGTATTTGTGACGTTAGCTGAAAATTTGTTTATTTCAGAGGAAGAGCAGAATTTTGCTAAATGTTAAAAGGATAGTTCACCAAAAAATAAAAGTTTGCTGTTTATTTACTCTCCCTCAGGCCATCTGTTACGGGGCTGACGAGACGTGAGACTTGCGGATCCATGTGCAAGCTTTATTTGTGGAGAAGACAGAGACGTGGTCATACAGCAGGCATAGGTCAGATGGCAAACAGGTATATGGAGGGCAAAACACAAGAATAGTCCTAGGGCTAGCGCAGGTCGACGATCGGCAGACTGAGTCAAAAGGGGCAAGACGAAAGGGGAGAATCCAGGGAACCAGGCGAAGTCCAAGATGTAGATGACTGGATTATTTTTTTCTAAAGAAGAACAGTGAAGAAGATTTTTAGGTGAAACCATTGTCCTTGGCAATTCATACACAGCACGTCTGTGTAATTTTGAGCGTCAGAAAAACATATACAGTTAAGACCAAATCAAACCCATGACTCCTGACTATATATTGAGGTCCTATGATGCAAAACGATCAGTCTGTGAAAGAAAGTGGACAAGCTGCAGCACAATGAAATTAGCACAATACAATGGAAACAAGCCGCAACAAAATGGAGACAAGCCGCAACACAATGGAAACAAGCAAAACAAGTTGCAACACAATGGAAACAAGTCTCAACACAAATGAAATTAGCACAATACAATGGAAACAAGCCACAAAACAATAAAATTAGCACAACACAATGGAAACAAGCGAAACAAGTCGCAACACAATGAAATTAGCACAATACAATGGAGACAATACAATGGACACAATGAAAACAAGCCACAAAACAATGAAATTAGCACTACACAATGGAAACAAGCAAAACAAGTCGCAACACAATGGAAACAAGCCACAACACAATGAAATTAGCACAATACAATGGAAACAAGCCACAACACAATGGAGACAATCCGTAACACAATGAAAACAAGCCACAACACAATGAAATTAGCACCACACAATGGAAACAAGCTAAACAAGTCGCAACACAACAAAATTAGCACAACACATTGAAAACAAGCTGCAACACAGCGACGTTAGCACAACACAACTGTCACAGTGTCTGGTTGTGGTGCCCTGGACTGGCCACTTGAGGGCGCTCTTCCTGTTTCTGTGTTACATGTTTTGAACTCCGTTTCCCATAGTCCTTTGCTTTGTCGTTTTGTTCTGATCATTATCACCTGTTGGCAATTTACTCATCATTTCATCACAACTTATACCATGCTCTCACTGTCTGTCTTTGCTGCAGTATTGTTTGAGTTACGTCGTGTTTTCTGTTCCCTGTGTTTGATTTTGAAACTTACTGCACTTGGATCTAATTTTGTTTTCTCCTGGCATTCCGTGACAGAATACTGCAGCCAGTACAAGATCCAGCAGTTTGTTTTGCTTTTGCCTTCGTTGGGACATGGACATTCGGATTACCCCTCCTGCCACAGGGAAGGAGCGAGTGGCTCAACACCGGGCTCTGAGGCAGCAGGGAATGGAGGTTGGTGGTTTTGCCCCTTTTTTTTTTGGACGTTTACGGTGGGGCTGAATTATAATGAGGCTGCACTTAAGGACTTCCTTAATGTCTGTCTGGATGATCCTTTGCCCCAGTGGGAGCTGGAAGGACTCGAGATTCTAGACTTCTGGGGCTTCATCAAGTATCTCCATGGTTCAGTGTTGCCTGGCAGGATTCCGGCTCAGCTCTGGTTCCCCGCCTGGGTTCCTGTTTGGCAAGAGCCTCACTGGCTTATTCCTCCGGCTCCATCCTGGCTATCTGCTGGGGTTCCTGAATGGTTGGGGCCTTGCTGGTTCATCCTGCCGGCCCCGCCTTGGCCTTTCACCCTGCTGGTTCTGTGCTCATGCCCTGGTCTATCTCTGTCCCCTGGCCCCCTTCCATTGTATGGTCCTGGTCCGCCGTCCCTCCCTCTGGTCCGCCTCAATTCCACCTTCCTCCTGAACTTTTGTGTGTTCTGGTGGAGCGTCTGGTATCCGCTCCGTAGAGGGGGGGTAATGTCACAGTGTCTGGTTGTGGTGCCCTGGACTGGCCACTTGAGGGCGCTCTTCCTGTTTGTTACATGTTTTGAACTCCGTTTCCCATAGTCCTTTGCTTTGTCGTTTTGTTCTGATCATTATCACCTGTTGGCAATTTACTCATCATTTCATCACTACTTATACCATGCTCTCACTGTCTGTCTTTGCTGCAGTATTGTTTGAGTTGCGTCGTGTTTTCTGTTCCCTGTGTTTTGAATTTACCTTTTGCCTAGCTTTTGTTCCGTTTTGGATTATTTGTTATTTTAATAAACTTACTGCACTTGGATCTAATTTTGTTTTCTCCTGGCATTCCGTGACGACAACAAAATTAGTCCTATGTGTTGTGTTGTAGCGATGTAGCGATTTTTTGCATTACTGGGCCACTGCAGTCTCTCTGTTTTTAAATCAAATTTAAAGACAAATTTTTACACCCTTGCACCCTTGCGATGCTGTGTACGGTACTTTTGATATGTGTGTGGGTTTTTTTTTTTTTTCTCCTGTTAATTTTAATCTCTGTTGCTTATCTAATCTTTTACTGTAATGCACTTTGGATCAACGATGTTTGTGTTAAAGTTGTGCTCTATATATAAATTGACTTGACATATAACTCTCTCACAAGCACTTGTCAATGTGGCCGTCTGTTGTTCTTGCAGTCTCCGCTATTTTGTTGCTGTTGTTGTTCCATATCTTTAGTTTTGTTTTTTTTACTGTGAAACAGCAGCCTGGGCCAGTGTAAAACAAATTCAATGTGTATGTGCGACCTGCATGCACAAAGTGCACGTGGTTACAAAAATCAGGTAGTGCTTGTATAGTATGCGCATACCATTCTGTATGGAAAGCCATGAAGATCAAAAATGTGCACATTTTAACATGTAAACATGTTGAGGACACGTTGTTTATGCCTAGATTATGTGTTGTGTGCGTGTAGATTATGCGTCAGTTATGCATTGATTTTCACATGTAAACAACTTGTATTCTACACTTAAAACAACGTGTCCTCAACTTTTGTCCTTCCTGACTTTCCAGAATTCTGATGGCAAAATCAGAAAAAAAGCTGAGAACCGTTTGCCTTAAACTCTGTATTAAATGTAGGCTAATGTTGTAAATGTTAATTTTCTTGCACCGACTGATCGTTTCGCTTCACAAGACCTCAATGTATCGTCGGGAGCCACTGGTATTGATTTAGTCTTGTCTGTATGTTTCTTCTTTTTTTGCTTTTTTTTTTATGTTTTCTTCTTTGACAAATGTGCAGTTTATGAATTGCCAAGGAGAATGGTTTCACCCTAAAAATCTTTACGGTTCTACTGAAGAAAAAAAGGCACCTACATCTTGGATAGCCTGTAGGTCAGTAAATGTATAGCAAATTTTTATTTTTGGCTAATCTTTCATTTAGAATAGAGCACACAAGACAAAGAATGTGCTTTAAATAAAACGATTGTGATGCTATCCATGTTATAATGCCCTGCAGTTCCAGTGATGGAAGGCTCAAAGAACGCATTGCTCTTTTGTTTTGACAGTCTGCAATGCCTGAGCTAATCACAGTTTGTGGCTTTGCTGATGAAGCCATAAAGGAAAGTGCATTAGGCAGCATTCTGAGCACAAACTGGCCTCGTGTCCATTGACGTATTCCAGATTTCACACTTCCGTTCCAATGAACCATGTGATGCATGAAGTTCTGTTATTATTTGGGTTATCTTATCTCATGAGTATGATTAACTGCTAAATAACAGGCTTACTTGTGTTTTATTTATCTATTTGAAATGAGAGACTGGATTGTTAGCTGGCAAGCATTTCGTACAGATGCTGTGTACTGTTTATATTAGGTTTAATGAGAGTAAAGGAGCATATTTACAGTGGTGAGCCAGCAAACACAGACCATAAATTGTATCCTCGTTGAAAGAAGCTTTTGAGATTTGTTTCTCACTTTTCACTAAACAAAGGAATGAAACTTCCCAGTGGTCTAAATTTATCTCCTTCACAAAAAAATGTTTTACATCTGTTTCAAAGAAAGAAGAAACGAAGAAGTTATGTTTCAAATTAAATTTATGACCACAATGTGCATCTAGTAATACTGAGGTTGTTTGGAACATCAAAGCACTGAGTTCAGAGGAAACTCCAGCTAAATGTGTGATTATTCTCCAGTCATGACTGCAAAATCGTCATCAAAATGATTAACTACATTATGGGCGAGGAGGACAACAGTGTTTTTGTTACGTTTTAGTATCATTATTTTATGAAGTAATTGTTAAAAAATAAGGAG
>NW_015505219.1:2885745-2892010 GCF_001515645.1 Sinocyclocheilus grahami | reverse complement strand
GTAATGTCACAGTGTCTGGTTGTGGTGCCCTGGACTGGCCACTTGAGGGCGCTCTTCCTGTTTGTTACATGTTTTGAACTCCGTTTCCCATAGTCCTTTGCTTTGTCGTTTTGTTCTGATCATTATCACCTGTTGGCAATTTACTCATCATTTCATCACTACTTATACCATGCTCTCACTGTCTGTCTTTGCTGCAGTATTGTTTGAGTTGCGTCGTGTTTTCTGTTCCCTGTGTTTTGAATTTACCTTTTGCCTAGCTTTTGTTCCGTTTTGGATTATTTGTTATTTTAATAAACTTACTGCACTTGGATCTAATTTTGTTTTCTCCTGGCATTCCGTGACGACAACAAAATTAGTCCTATGTGTTGTGTTGTAGCGATTTCATTGTGTTTTGCATTACTGGGCGACTGCAGTCTCTCTGTTTTTAAATCAAATTTAAAGACAAATTTTTACACCCTTGCATTTGAGTGATGCTGTGTACGGTACTTTTGATATGTGTGTGGGTTTTTTTTTTTTTTCTCCTGTTAATTTTAATCTCTGTTGCTTATCTAATCTTTTACTGTAATGCACTTTGGATCAACGATGTTTGTGTTAAAGTTGTGCTCTATATATAAATTGACTTGACATATAACTCTCTCACAAGCACTTGTCAATGTGGCCGTCTGTTGTTCTTGCAGTCTCCGCTATTTTGTTGCTGTTGTTGTTCCATATCTTTAGTTTTGTTTTTTTTACTGTGAAACAGCAGCCTGGGCCAGTGTAAAACAAATTCAATGTGTATGTGCGACCTGCATGCACAAAGTGCACGTGGTTACAAAAATCAGGTAGTGCTTGTATAGTATGCGCATACCATTCTGTATGGAAAGCCATGAAGATCAAAAATGTGCACATTTTAACATGTAAACATGTTGAGGACACGTTGTTTATGCCTAGATTATGTGTTGTGTGCGTGTAGATTATGCGTCAGTTATGCATTGATTTTCACATGTAAACAACTTGTATTCTACACTTAAAACAACGTGTCCTCAACTTTTGTCCTTCCTGACTTTCCAGAATTCTGATGGCAAACTCCTGTTAATTTTAATCTCTGTTGCTTATCTAATCTTTTACTGTAATGCACTTTGGATCAACGATGTTTGTGTTAAAGTTGTGCTCTATATATAAATTGACTTGACATATAACTCTCTCACAAGCACTTGTCAATGTGGCCATCTGTTGTTCTTGCAGTCTCCGCTATTTTGTTGCTGTTGTTGTTCCATATCTTTAGTTTTGTTTTTTTTACTGTGAAACAGCAGCCTGGGCCAGTGTAAAACAAATTCAATGTGTATGTGCGACCTGCATGCACAAAGTGCACGTGGTTACAAAAATCAGGTAGTGCTTGTATAGTATGCGCATACCATTCTGTATGGAAAGCCATGAAGATCAAAAATGTGCACATTTTAACATGTAAACATGTTGAGGACACGTTGTTTATGCCTAGATTATGTGTTGTGTGCGTGTAGATTATGCGTCAGTTATGCATTGATTTTCACATGTAAACAACTTGTATTCTACACTTAAAACAACGTGTCCTCAACTTTTGTCCTTCCTGACTTTCCAGAATTCTGATGGCAAAATCAGAAAAAAAGCTGAGAACCGTTTGCCTTAAACTCTGTATTAAATGTAGGCTAATGTTGTAAATGTTAATTTTCTTGCACCGACTGATCGTTTCGCTTCACAAGACCTCAATGTATCGTCGGGAGCCACTGGTATTGATTTAGTCTTGTCTGTATGTTTCTTCTTTTTTTGCTTTTTTTTTTATGTTTTCTTCTTTGACAAATGTGCAGTTTATGAATTGCCAAGGAGAATGGTTTCACCCTAAAAATCTTTACGGTTCTACTGAAGAAAAAAAGGCACCTACATCTTGGATAGCCTGTAGGTCAGTAAATGTATAGCAAATTTTTATTTTTGGCTAATCTTTCATTTAGAATAGAGCACACAAGACAAAGAATGTGCTTTAAATAAAACGATTGTGATGCTATCCATGTTATAATGCCCTGCAGTTCCAGTGATGGAAGGCTCAAAGAACGCATTGCTCTTTTGTTTTGACAGTCTGCAATGCCTGAGCTAATCACAGTTTGTGGCTTTGCTGATGAAGCCATAAAGGAAAGTGCATTAGGCAGCATTCTGAGCACAAACTGGCCTCGTGTCCATTGACGTATTCCAGATTTCACACTTCCGTTCCAATGAACCATGTGATGCATGAAGTTCTGTTATTATTTGGGTTATCTTATCTCATGAGTATGATTAACTGCTAAATAACAGGCTTACTTGTGTTTTATTTATCTATTTGAAATGAGAGACTGGATTGTTAGCTGGCAAGCATTTCGTACAGATGCTGTGTACTGTTTATATTAGGTTTAATGAGAGTAAAGGAGCATATTTACAGTGGTGAGCCAGCAAACACAGACCATAAATTGTATCCTCGTTGAAAGAAGCTTTTGAGATTTGTTTCTCACTTTTCACTAAACAAAGGAATGAAACTTCCCAGTGGTCTAAATTTATCTCCTTCACAAAAAAATGTTTTACATCTGTTTCAAAGAAAGAAGAAACGAAGAAGTTATGTTTCAAATTAAATTTATGACCACAATGTGCATCTAGTAATACTGAGGTTGTTTGGAACATCAAAGCACTGAGTTCAGAGGAAACTCCAGCTAAATGTGTGATTATTCTCCAGTCATGACTGCAAAATCGTCATCAAAATGATTAACTACATTATGGGCGAGGAGGACAACAGTGTTTTTGTTACGTTTTAGTATCATTATTTTATGAAGTAATTGTTAAAAAATAAGGAGACTTTTTGTTTTTCAAACCATAATATATCAAACAAATGTCATACTTTTTTTTTTTTCTTTTTGGCCCATTATTGTGTGACAGTTGTAATTCTTGGGGAAAAAAAAGAAAATCACAGAAATCATTTTCAAACTGTTAATATTGATTTTATACTGTATCATTATATTTTAATGCTTAATTTTAATGATAAATTTCATATTTTAAGATGAAAAGTCTGGGACAAAATTAAAGCAGTAAAATTGAATCAGAATAAAAGTCAAAACTCAAAAATAAAAGTTTTATCAACCACTAAGACATAAAATTGCCTTGGGTTCAAGAAACATCTTCATAGTGATCATTTTAAAACAACTGAGAATACAAAGGAAAATATTTATACATATGACTTAATTCACATCTTTATGCAGAGTGTTTACATCAATTTTCTTCAAAAGGTGTAAACATAGTAATGCATGGCTGCAAACATTATGCAATTACTACTTTACATTAAGCATTGCTTGAGTGAAATTCAGATACGCCAACACCTTTTTGTGCAAACTGCGTGACCGTAGTGTGCGTGTGCGAGCACGTGTGATTACAGTAATTCCTGTGTGCTGTACAGCTACTGTATGCTAATTTCCGTTATTACAGTTAACTATGCGAAGTGATATGGAACTGTAATGCGCTCAAGAGAGCTGCCTGGAACTACGTTCGCCGTGCGTTTCCTTGAAAATAATTGCACACCTCAGAACGTTCATCAGCCAATCAGATTCAAGCATCCAACGGCCCCGTAGTATAACATTAAAATAATCCATGTGACATCAGTGGTTCAACCATAATTTTATGAAGCTACGAGAATACTTCAATGTACATACCTTGCATACGTTGTTTACTTATGTGATTAAAAAAAATCCCCAAAATGGCGCTATAGGGTGACACGGAGGAGACAAATTGTTGAATAAAGTCGTTATTTTTGTTTTCTTTGCGCACAAAAAGTATTCTCGCAGCTTCGTAAAATTACGGTTGAACCACTGATGTCACATGGACTATTTTAAAGATGTCCTTGCTACGTTTCTGAGCCTTGATCGTGGTAGTACCCTTGCTGTCTATGGGAGGGTCAGAGAGCTCTCGGAAATGTGTCTTTCGAATATAGTGAAGTTAAAGTCATACGTTTCCAGAAAAAATGTAACTCAAGTAAAATACAGATAACCGCAAAAAGTGTACTTAAGTACAGTAATCAAGTAAATGTACTTCATTAATGTCCACCCCTGAGCATGTGTGTGCTCAGAAGGACAGACAGCCACTGTAGAGACAGTGGAGATTGTTGATTCTAAAGGCTGCTCAAAAGACAGCATAATTCTAGAGTAAACACAGCTGCTTCACTTAGACATACCAAACCCTTAGTCTCTGTGCATGGGAACCACAAGTAAGAATGCATAAAACACTAGCAGGCCTAGATGGATTTTTTTGCGCTGATTTTAGGGGAAATCTGGGGCTGGTTGTGGTTGCACGAGCTGTCTGTAAGTTACAACGTAACCTAGTTTTAAGGGTAAAGGGGCACTAAACTTACGCATTCTACATATAAACAAAATTAACGGAAGCTTTCGGCTATGAGTAATGGTTGGGGAAAAATAACAGATTACAGATTGACTGAATTTCATTATTGTTATTATTATTTTTTTTTAATCCCACAGACTTCAACCCTTTAGACATACACTACTGGTCAAAAGTTTATTTGTTTACTATTTGAATGTTTATGAAAGTCTCTTATGCTCACTAAGACTCCATTTATTTGATCAAAAATATAGTAAAAAGTGGTATTGTTAAATATTATTACAATCTAAAATAACCATTTTGTATTTTAATATATTAATATATTAAAATGTAATTTATTCCTGTGAATTTTTAGCATCATTACTTCAGTCTTTAGTGTTACATGATCCTTCAGAAATCATTCTAATATGCCGATTTGCTCCACAAATATTAATAATGGTTCTTATTATTATCAGTGTTAAAAAAAAGAAACGTTTTTGCGGTTTAATGTTTTTTTGTGATACTTTTTTAGGATTCTAATAAAAGAGTAGGCCTATTTTTATAGAAATATTGGTAACACTTTAGTATAGGACCAATTCTCACTATTAACTATTTGCTTATTAGCATGTCTATTGTTAACATATTGGCTGCTTATTAGTACTTATAAAGCACATATTCTGCATGACCATATTCTACATCCCTAATCCTACCCAATGCCTAAATTTAACAACTACCTTACTAACTATTCATAAGCAAGATTTATTAGGAGTTAAAATTAGGAGTTAATTTAGGATTAATTAGGAATTTATTGAGGCAAAAGTCATAGTTAATGGTTTGTTAATAGCGAGCATTGGACCTTAAAATAAATATTTGATATATTTTATAAAATTATAAATGTATAACATTCTAAATGTCTTAAATAATAAATAAATAAATAAAGTAAGATGAAAGCTGAAAGTACTACAGTCTCTTAATAATGAATAATTAGTCATTAATAAATACACACACACATGATGTGAAGAGCTTTGTAAATGACAGGTTTCAATTCTGTGGAAATCTGTAGCTTTCTGCAGGTGATGTCCTGTGTGTGCAAACACTGCCGTAGTTATAAAGTATGTGTTGAGACAAGTCCTGGAATTTCATCAGGCAAAATCTGTCTCTGTAGTTTCCAGCTCGCTTTACCGGAATGTTTCCTCGCCTTTTCAGTTTACTTTAATGATGTGCTCATGTTTTTTTTATGTTCCTTCCAATTTCAAGCGCTTGGTTGTTTAAATCATAATAGTTCATTGGTTTACTGATTGTCATCTCTCTCTCTCTCTCTGTTCGCTCCCTCACATGATGCTTGGTTTTGTGTGTGTGTGTGTGTGTGTTCACCACCGCACGTTTTAGTACATTTCACCCGCAAGGCTGGGTTTGTGATATGATCTGTTTATTACGGATGCAAGAATCAACCAGGAACATGTGTCATTGCATACTACATATTACATTGCAATTATTTATTTTACATAATATAGCCTACTGTATGATAATTTGACCTGTCATGATTTAAATAACTAGTAGCTACAAAGGGATCAGTCATCTTGTAGGAACCTTCCATACTAGTTAAACTACTAAAAATTAAATTGGAAAACTGTGGTGGGCAATACATTTTCATTAAATCATAAAAATAAAATTATAAAAAAATAATAAAAATAGATAGATGATGGATGGATGGATAGATGGATAGATAGATAGATAGATAGATAGATAGATAGATAGATAGATAGATAGATAGATAGATAGATAGATACAGTAGATAGATAGATGAACGGACGGACAGATGGATAGATGATAGATGGACAGACAGACAAAGACGGACGGACAGACAGACAGACAGACAGACAGATAGATAGATAGATAGATAGATAGATAGATAGATAGATAGATA
>NW_015505219.1:2882373-2884557 GCF_001515645.1 Sinocyclocheilus grahami | reverse complement strand
TAGATAGATAGATAGATAGATAGATAGATAGATAGATAGATAGATAGATAGATAGATAGATAGATAGATAGATAGATAGATAGACTGTTGTTGTTGACTACTGGTATGCCAAAATAAATAGCATTCAAATCATAAACCAGTGGCCTTTGGGGATATCATTCCTGATTTAGTGGTTTGGTGGAATCTGCAGAGTTTCCAACATGAACAAAAATATTTCAGGATTATATCCAAGAGACACATTTTCACAATCTTATGAACTCTGATATTTTCCCAGAAAACTGAGATATGAATATACATTTATCTCAATCTGGATATTCACGCTAATTTTAGACCTTTCTTTCTACTGGATTCTTTATAATTACTTTTTGACTGATATAAGAATATGATTAAGTAAATTACAGAACATTTGGCAAAATTACTTTACCTTTTTAGGTACAGAACACTGATATGACTAGTCTTTTAAAACCTGCACGAACATTGCATTTTAGTGATGTAATACTTAAATATTTCTACATTTTGTGATTACTGGTATTAAGGGATATTATATCCATTATCTTTATGCACAACTAAAGCTCATCCACGATTTGATCTAACAATTATATTTAAATGTAACTATTTAAATTTGTTTAGAATTAAATTTCAAAACCAATCAGTTATTTTGACTTGTAATAATTTTGGTGGAAATCTGAGATTAATGCAAAACTACAAATAGCTGATTAAGCTGCTGTTTACTTGAGAGTGCAATAAAAGTCGAAATATTTCAGAAGCAAACACGCTTAGCGTGATTAATAATGACGTATGTTTAAATTGGGTGGAAATCTTCAGAGCTTTCCGTGGAGTTCTGTGAGCACAAATTCCCTTTGGGTCTGTATTACAGAAACCTCTTATCTTAATTCTTGAATATTTCCTAAATAAACTTACAACGGTTACTAAATGGATTCTGAGGTAGGACGTTTTTCGGTAATACCCTATTTAGTATTCTCAACACCTGTGAGAATGTGTATCAGAATATTGTGAGGACTGCTTCAACAGGTAATGAGGTTTTTCAGTGTTAACTCTATAAATAAACTGAGTAACTTCTTTGAAATGTTTCTCAAGAAGAAACTCCTGCTATTGTTGAGTCATTTCAGGATAGTCATTAATATGACTGCTGTTCTGCAATCTGTCATCAGTGTTGTTTTTGCAGTTTAAGGTGTTGATGTGAGTCCAAGCGTTCCTGGCGATATTTCCTCAGTTCATGTGAATGAGTCTAATGTCAACACACACTTGCACATGCTCTTCAGAACATTAGCCCTGTCTCAGTGTGACCGCAGCACATTGGAGGATGTTAATGACTTTTGGAGCCACACAGACGAGGTCAAAAAGGAAAGAAAACAAAAAATATTGCTATTAATAGAAAAACATGACTATGTTCTAAGAGTACTTGTATGGTGAAGCTATTGTACCATTCTTGTTTAAATGAATTAATGTGCCATTAATGTTTTTTTAAAGGAAATCTCAAGAATAAATAAGTACATATAATCCTTATTGCGCTTGCACACATCTAGTGTGCTTTAGTGCTGAGTTTGTTGGTGCATTCAATTTCTTGTGGTAAATTTGTAATTATGAAATTCATAATTTGTGATCGTTCTAACATGTGGTCTTTCTAACATGACCTGAATGTGATCTTTCTAACATGACCTGAACCATATTTCCAATTTAATTATTATTATTATTATTTATTCATTTATTTCCCCCTCCATAAAGGGTTGGTTGTTGTTGTTACATTTTTTAGTCTTGAACTTGTTTCTCATTTTAAAATGTCTTACATTTGTTTCTCAATAAGAATGTTTTGTCTGTAAAAAGTTTCACAATAAATAAATAAATACTTACTTACGTACTACTTGTGGTTTTTTTTCACATTTTGTGTTTCTGTATCAGCACAGTGTGGGAATATTTTCTTAATGTTTGGGAATGTTTCACCAAAGTTGGTTACTTGAAAAGACAGCATTTGTATTTTGCATTTGCAGTTTCTATTTGAAAAGCTAGGAAATGACTCAAGCCAGATTCGAACCCGCATTCCCAAATCAGCATCACGGCACACGTGCCACAGCACCAAGATTTTTTCTTCTTCTTTATAACGTGCACAAGAGAATAACCCAAAAAAAAAAAAAAAAAAAAAAAAAAAAAAAAAATTTTTTTTAA
>NW_015505219.1:2842565-2881873 GCF_001515645.1 Sinocyclocheilus grahami | reverse complement strand
AAAAAAAAAAAAAAAAAAAAAAAAAAAACATTCTTTGTTAAAGAAGTTTACATTTCACTCAGAATGTAGTGCATCAGCTTGGTTGTGGCATTTGAAAAAGATCTCCGGTTCAAACCAGGTCCTTTATCCTGTAGGGAAGGAGATATAAATACAGCCATTACCAGCACTAATCCAACAAAAGAAAATACACACAACAGATAGTCCCTTCAGATCAGGTGCCCATAATCCATCTGTGACAAATTGCGGCAAAAGTTGGATAAGCAAACACTGATTTCTGGAATACTTTGACTTTATCAAAGAAATAACATCTCTCGGCCCTGTGCAGGCTACATTACAGAAGACCACACAATGAACTGTAATATATGGCCAGATTGACAGATAAATGTTTCCCTGCAGTCTTTCCTTATAAGGATCCCTCTCTTCCCTTCTCCAAGTGGACCACACAATGAACTGTAATATATGGCCAGATTGACAGATAAATGTTTCCGTGCAGTCTTTCCTTATAAGGATCCCTCTCTTCCCTTCTCCAAGTGTCTAATTAAAGGAACACGTTAAATAAACACATGGACCCTGTCAGAGCATCTGCCTGTAAATGTGAATGTGAACAACAGGATACTTTCATTAGTCTGAGAGTCACTATTTGCTGTGCAATTAAAAATGAAACAAAAGACAACATGTAGACCGTTAAGGAAAAGATTAGATGCAGATCAGGAAATTACCTGCAACGAAAAGCATGTGTTTCGCACGCAAGCTGATGTGCATTGTGGGAAACAACACAACCGCTTAAGCAACCTCTGCGTTTCCCAGGTCATTACTCGATCTACAATGCATAACAGTGGCTGTAAAATTTCAGATGTGCAAGATTGATTCTGTCACTGTAATGGAATTCATTCTCATAAACTAGAAAGTGCCTTTCAAAGGAATATCTGTCATAGTTCTTGAGCTGAATGCCAAGTTCTGCATGTGAAGCTGTAAAACCAAGACCACTAGAGGAAGTGAACTGATGGAAAGAATCAATCACTGCCTTTAAATTGACATTCTGTCAAGTTATACCGTGAAAGGTCATGTCTGACGACACGTAAAGACCTAATGTAAAAACTGTCTCTCAAGTCTGCTAGACTCGACTCTGAGTCAAAGCTGTAAGATCATCAGATTAGGGGTCATAAAGAGTGTAATAAAGTGTTGCTCAAGATGCATGTCCAGTGATCCTGTCGATAAACATTACAGCTTCAAGTGTTCTTGAGACATCCACTCTTAAAAATAAAGGTTCTTTGTTGGCATTGATGGTTCATCATGGAATCTTTCAGGGTTCTTTATTGTGGGAAAATGTTCTTTAGATGATTAAAATGTTTGTTTTTTTTAAAGAACGATATTATTTTAAACTGTTCACTGAAAGGTTCTTTGGGGAACATAAAATGGTTCTTTTATTGCAAACCCCCTTTTTAGAACCTTTATTTTAAGAGTGTGGGACTAAATAAGCCCATAACTTCTATGGTTTCAAACAGTTGCACTTTAAGATGAATCAGAAAGGACCACTAAAATGCTTTTAAAGGCATAGTCCATTTAAGAATGAGAAAGCTGTCATCATTTTTAGTCCTAACCTGTCTTTCTACTGCAGAGCACAAAAGAAGATATTTGAAGAACGTTGAGGAACCAAACATTGGAGCCAATTGATTTGTATTTCCATGGCTGTATTGTATTTCTCAAAATTGTTCCATAGCTCTTTATCAAACTGATGATATTACACTATAGTAATAACTACATAGAAACTACTTGTCCTCAAGATCATAACAGCAATTTATATAGATCTGAATATAATTGTAAAGAATTTGTTTAGGGTTTCTAAGAAGGTCATCATAGTAATCCATTTATACATTTGAATGAAAGCATCTGCCAAATGCATAAATGTAAATCTAGCAACACCAAGAAAACAAAATGTATTCTGTGTTTATTGTGTGTGTGTGTGATATGCAAAATATGGTGATTTTATCAATACTGAGATCTCCTGACTGTAACATAACTTTAAAACCATCTTGTAACCTCGATTCATTCACAGTGTAAATATCAAGTAATATCAGGAGATTGTTAAACAGACTGATCCAAAACAATTCCTTTATGGACAAACTTTTATTTCCTCAGTTTAGCCTGCTTCACCTTCCCTCCAAAGTACTGTCTTCAGTCGTGGGACCTTTGCACAGTTTAGTCAAGCCGTTTGGCTCTTTCACAACGAACTGACTTGCTATGACATGATTCAGTCCTGCATATATTTGCAACGGAACGTGGAAAACAAAACTGATTAAGCGTGTCGTCACACAAAGAAAAAGCCATTACAGTTCTACGACGTCCAGTTCAACATTCTTTATGTAAGCCATTGATTTCATCACATTTTTAAAAAGACAAATTGAATATATCAAATATTTCTTCATTATTTCATCATTTGTATGTTGTAGCATGTGCAGTAATCTCAATGCGTTTTTTGTTTGTTTTGTGCTGATTTTCTTGTTGTACCCATACAAATAAATAACTCAAATAAAAATCAATGAAATTACAAATGCAACCATATTTACTGAGCATGTGAAATCTGAATCTTAAAATTTAATGGGAATACTGGGGTAAATGGACTGTGGATTTTCCACATCGGATCCAGCTGGTTCCCATTCCAGAAGGTAGTTCCTGCTTCCGTCCCCAAGTCTGATTCAATGGGTTTTGGTAGCTTGCGCAGCACCACAGATGAAGATTTCTACATTACAGTAGAATCAAACATGCCTGCAGATAAAGGCCCAAATGGACATCCCAGCTTCACTTGTTCAACAGCCCCCAAAACCAAACCAAGAAGTATATATTACATGCTACTTCAAATAATGTGACCAAAATGTGTGGCCTGCACCTGAAATTCTGCTCTCAGGATGGTTACTGCACAGACTATCCATCTGGTCCTTGCTGTCAATGCCGTTTTGGTTACAATGGCAATGGCAGACAATGTTTACCCATGGGTGAGTCTTTTTAGTTTAGTATTTTCTTGTCATGTCTTTTATTATGACTATGATACCTTTAAAGGGATAATTCACACAAAAATGAACATTTTGTCATTAATTCTTCACCCTCGTGTCATTCCAAACCCATAAGATCTTTTTTCATCTTCAGAACACAAATGAAGATGTTTTCTGAGAGCTTTCTGACCTCTGCTTGTAAACAAGTCGCAGCACATCCGGGTTCTACATCAGAACGCTGGCTCCTGCGTCAGCAGCACAAAACGCATGTGTTGTAAAGTCTTTTTTTTTTTTTCCTTTGTGCACAAAAAGTATTCTCATAGCTTCATAAAATTACGGTTGAAACACTGATGTCACATGAACTATTTTAACCTTTCTGGGCCTTGAATGTGTCAGTTGTGTTGCTGCCTATGGAGGTACAGAAAGCTCTCGGATTTCAACTAAAATTACTTAATTTGTGTTCTGAAGATGAACTAAGGTCTTACGGGTTTGGAACAACATGAGGGTGAGAAATTGAAGACAGAATTTTCATTTTTGGGTGAACTATCCCTTTAATATTAGTTTCTAATAAAAATGTGAAAGATAAATCTGATTTTGCAGGCATTTCTCAGCCTTTATGTGGAAAGCTGAGTGGCCATGTTTCTGTTGGAGACATTAACGTTCAGCTAAACAATGTGGACATCTTTGCTGTGGTGGGAGAAGGTTGCGCATACATCTCCATCAGTCCTGTCCCAGCTCAGGCAAGCTGGGCTCTGATGGCTGTGAGCCCGCTGGTCTTCACATCTGGTTGTCTGTTTGCTCTTGGGTTCCAGAACCATCTGAATGGCTTCAGCATATCCAGTGTGTCTGTTTTTCCTTATCTGAAGCTTCATTGCTTTATGTCACACAGATCATGAAGAAGTCTAAAGAAGGAAAACATATTTTCTCCAGGTGCTGAGTTTTCTCATCAGGCAGGGCTGGTCTTCAGCCCACAAGGTCAGCGTGTTACCATTATTCGAGAGGCTCAAGGAATGGATTAATTCAACCACTTAAATTTTGACATTAGGATCAATGGAGATTTACCTAGAATTCCCGATCCACAACAAAGAGCGTCAAAACAGCATGTATTGTCTGAATTTCCTAAAAAAGTTGAACAATTTGTTCGGTACACATACGTACTGAACCGAATAACTCATACCGATAATTTTCGGTACGAATACGTGTACCGTTAGATGTACCGTACACCCCTAGATATGAGATAAAGCTGAAATGATGAGATACTAATTAATGAGATAAAGCTGAAATTATGAGATACTATGTCATGAGATAAAGCTGAAATTGTGAGATACTAAGTCATAAGATAAAGTCGAAATTATGAGATACTAAGTCATGAGATACAGATGAAATTATGAGATACTAAATCATGAGATACAGATTAAATTATATGAGATACTAAGTCATGAGATATAGCTGAAATGATGAGATACTAAGTTTTGAGATGAAGTCGAAATTATGAGATACTAAGTCATGAGATAAATATATAACTATAAGATACTAAGTCATGACATGAAGTCGAAAATATTAGATACTCAATTATGAGATATGAGTCACGAGTCAATATTATGCGATAGCAAGGTTTAATTATGAGGAAAAGTCAAAATTCTGAGATAAACAGTCATAATTATCACACAAAAAGATCAAAAGAAAAAAAATCATAAAATCATGTCACATAAAAAGTAGATGTGTTGTCATAATTCTGTTTTCTTATTTAGAAATCATGGGAAAAAAAGTAAATTATGTACTTTTATTATAATTTCAGATTTTATCTCATAATTATCACTCAGTATGTCATCATTTTGAATGTTTGTGTCATAATTATGACGTTTTATATCATTATTATGATTTACCAAAGTATTTCCTTATATGGTGGAAATGGGCTTGCATAAACAGAGTGATAGAGAAATACCCCAGTGTTGTTGGACTAAACATCAACACCCTCAGCCAATCAAATTTGCAAAGCTACATGAGATATTCTGATTAGCTGAAAACTGTTTATTGCAATAATAATTAATAATAAATGCAACTCATTACTGAACATCCATGTCTTTTATCAATAGTGTTATTGCATGTTTTAAAAGCCACTCATGTCCAAAGTTAATGCTTTTATATGTGTTCTTTGGGCATTATGGGTAATGTAATTTGTGTCTGGCTCAGTTGTGACATCATCTTCACTGCGAGAGTACATGGTGGTGTCAGAAAATGGTGGATCTGAGACATTCTCCAACATGCTACACTAGAACGTGAGTTTCCGTAGCTGTGAGCACAGCCCATGGACCATACCAGACTTTCAGCAGGTGAATGTGGAGCATCTGATGGTCATGTTCACAGAAGGAACCACCCTTAGATATGCCATAACCAACAAACTGGGACCTGTAGGAGGTAAGAACATACCGATAACCAAACAAGTCTACAATGTGGGGTCATTATTAGTTCTGTTTCATAAAATTTTGGATCTTTTTGAGGAAATTCTTTATGTTATCAGGTGAGCTGCCTGGGCTTGTAGAGTTGAATCCCTGTTCAACTGGGAAGCACCATTGTGACCCCCATGGCTCTCTGCCTGCCAGGAGACGGCACTCATTACCATTGTCAGTGTGCCATGGGCTTCCATGGGGATGGACGCAACTGCTATGGTACAAGTATTTCAGTGTTCCTCTATGTCATATTTTGACATCAAGCCATGCTATGCTATGACTGCGCCTTTGAGAGTTCCCTTAGAGACTGTGTGTCATCTTCTCATGCCTTTACTGAATTACTGCCTTAGTTAAAGTTCCGAATGGCTCTCTTGGGTTTTGAATCTGTGGTCCAGATGTAGACGAGTGCGCTGAGGGGCTCGGTTCCTGCAGTCCTCACTCGGCATGTGTGGCCATCACTGCAACTGTCAATCTGGCTATGAGTTTGATCTCGATTTGCATGTGTGTGTGCAAGTGTTCAGTATATTGTAATATTTGTATGAGAATTTGGGTGTTGTGAGTAGATATATAATTAAAATCAGTCCTTTTTTTCAAATCAGTAAACCTTTTTTAGGCCTTGGAAGTCTTTTTTTAGCAGTTAATCATAGTCGTAATAGTCAGACCACCAGTTCTTGTGAGGTCCTGATTATAAATCATCATATAATTCATCTAACCCTAAATCAAAGAATAAACTGGCGTGACATCATTTCAAACAGAACCAGGCAAAAAAGAAATCTGTTTAGAGTTCGTTTTCAGGAGTTTGCCGGTATACTTTTTCCAGCTTTATTTGCAACTACTTTCATTCTCAAAGACATTTTCAAAAACAGTCAAAGTAACTAGCAAAATTCTGTCTAAAAGATATTTTTAATATTAACTTCCTTTTTATTAATCTGCTGCATAAAAGCAGTGGTAATGGAACACAGAAACTCTTATTGCTTCATTTAGATTTGAAACCTTTATGAATCTTTTGTTGCGAATCAGTGATTCTGGGTGTGTTTCAAACTGGCTAAGCCACATGATTTCCGAAATTCCGGATTTGTTACATTATATGTTTTCTAAAGGTTTATAAATTTCGATGGTTCGCCACTAGGTGGAGTTGATTTCATGAACCCATGTCAAACATATGGTTTAAAAACATAGAATAAGCACTACACATTATACAGAATCTTAAATAATTCTGTATTTATTGATTTGAAGATTACATTTCACAGCTTACACGTTCATGAAAACATTTGCAGTTTGTTTTGTAAAATGTTTAATTATTTGTGCCGCCATTGTATTTACAACACAGTGCTTCGAAACAGTGAATCAATTCGCAAAGCAACCAGTTCAGTTGATTCAGAGTTTTGAAAAGCTGTCATCACTATTGCTTATACAGAACAGTTAAATAAACAAGACATAAATATTGAGCGACTGTTGGGCATCGCCAAGAAAAACAGCATTTCTGAATGAATCTGTGTTTTTGAACAAATCATTTGAGTAAATGATTCAATGACTCACTCATAAGAAGATCGCCAACCTCTGGCGTAATGATGTTTTCTGCAGAAAGGGCCACTGAAAAATCCTACCACTAATATACAGACTTGCAACCTCAAGTGCTGCTGGACTGTATATCAGCACTTTTGGAACTTTGCAACCTTACTGTTGCACAAAGTTACATTAGAACATATTTACATACTGTATGTTGTTGCTTTGTTACTTACAAAGAAGTGCTGGATGGAAAACTAAATATTTGGCTAACAATGTCCGTGTAGATCAGTTGTAACAAGACATACGCACATAAAATCAGTTCATTTGAACAATTTCTGTATTAACTATTATCATGATCATTCAACGCAGACATTTATTAAACACTTTCATGCACGAGGACCACTAACACTCTTCAATCACAAGTGTTATTTATGTAACCACACATGCGGTACAAATTCAAGAGTTGAATTTCACAGGAGGCCCATCATTCTCTTCTTTTACAGATATCGATGAGTGTTTTCTTCAGCTCTGTCATCCGTTTGCTTCCTGCTTCAACACCCAGGGCTCCTTCCACTGCCAGTGCTGGCCTGAATACAAGGGCGACGGCTTCCTTTGCCAACCACCACGTATACCACATTTATCAAGCAACACATAACAGTTCTCCCTGTCAGCTCAGTAACAGACTGTTCTCTTTGCTTATAACACAGAAGTCCAACAATCAAGTCAAATATTATGTTCAGCGGTGTATTATAAATCAATCAAACACAAATGAGTTGTTTAATCATTCATAACGTACTTGAAACAAGTAGAACATGTTCCCGGAACAACATCTTTTGTTCCAGGACTTGGTTTAATCACACCATGCCATTTAGTGGATACTGAAAATGTAATGTATTTAAATGTTCACTGGTCCTCTGTTTTTTAAAACCCCCTTAAGAGAGAGTGGGCACCAGGACAATGCCTGGCACAGTGCATGCCAACTGTGATCAACCAGGTATGAATTTATGCCCTCACATTCTGCAGCTATTGCTTACTAACTTTTGATTTGGTCAGATATACATTTCTTTTTTGAAAGGAGCCCTTTAATGCTTACTAAGTTAATGCTCATTTAATAAAATAACTTAAAAAAGAATAGTCAAATCCATTACTTGAAATAAATTGATGTAAAATAAATAAATAAATCAGCTAATTTAGTCATTTTCATCAAACTTGATGTATAAAATAAACTAAACCTGAAATAAAAAAGAATACAAATATATAGACACACAGTACAACAAAAACACATAAAATGGTAAAAATAACAAAATTACTAAAACTTTAACTAAAATTAACACAAAAGAAGAAAATATCAAATAAAAATCGAATTCAAAATATGAACAAAAACTATAATAGTTCAAATGCTAATAATAGTTATTAAAGTTGTTTAATAGTTACACACATACAGTATATATATATATATATATATATGACTGATGCTAATACATTATTATTATTATTATTATTATTATACATACATAACATAACTCTCAAGAGAACATGAGGGACATTTATCTATCTACAATTTTTTATTTCAGTTTTATTCTTTTAGCTTTTATAAGTTTTAATGTCCTGAAATATCTTGGTCCATTGTCATTTAAGTTGTAAAATACAAAAGATCAGCAACAGCACGTTGCAAAATCCGAGACATTTAAAAGACAGGGACACACTTCCCGTTCCTACTGCTGCATTGTGTGTGTTGTGGGAGTGGTGATCAGTTCCAACTAAATATGACATAATTATCCCTCATGAGACGGCCTAACTGTAATTAACGCTCACACAGTCATTCATTGAGGCAAGATATATGGATCCGGTCAATGGTCACAGAAAAATGGCAGTGTTTTCCAAAAGAAAGGTTGTGACAGTGTGTGCTGTGTCTCTTACTCAGCGGCGCTGGCTGCAGCGAGGACCTCTTGTCCCCGGGTGGAGACTGTGTGTGAGCGCTGGAGGCTTTCACTCTTGACTCACTATAATGCTCAGCCGTCCTCTCAGGACTGCATGCCCCTGTGTGACGCTCACGGGAATTTCCTGCCTGGGCAATGATACGGCAACAGCAGTTTCTGCTGGTGTGTGTGTGTGGACCATCGAGGCGTAGAAACTATTGGAACGCTGTCCTACGATGATGTAAAGCCCCCCTGTGAGTAATGAAGTTCTTTAGGATGCACTTTTTACGTTGTAAAGCCTGAAAAGAAATGATACATTCCGGTGGAAAATCTGCTGGAAATATACTGGACGTTGAAACTAAGCTGTGTTACCAAAAGGTGCACAAAGCATTTCTTTGTTTATGTTTCACAGCTTGATACAAAAATGCTCTTTGACTTCATACTGACACCTAGTTGTCAAGTTGTCAGCTAATGCAAAACTATATTTGCAAGAATATTTGTAATCTATTGTTGTTTTCAACAATAAAAACATCTGATAATAGATAGAATACTGAGATAAACTGAGCAGTATTCATGTCAAGGGATTTCAAAATAATCGACCCTATGTAAGGACGACCTGCTTTATCTAAAATAAAACAGCTTTTTAAGTTTTAACTTATGAGTGTTTTTTAAATTATATTTTAACTGTTTTTACATTTTAACCCCCCAAATCATGCAGTGCTCTATTTTCATGTCATAATTTCTGCTCTTTCCTCCTGTCAGGTATCTCAGGTGATGCTGTGCCACTGAACAATGCACTGATGTATCCTGTCACAAGCTCCTCCCCTTCAGGGCCTTTACACACAAGCCTCACATATCTGAGTCATTCCTCTTGATGAAACAGACCCAGTTCAAGAAAACTCCACTGTTTTACTGGCCTTAAAGGTAGACCCTCGTAAATGTAATGCATGATCTAATCGAAATCCAAAACTCTTGTCTGATTAAGCAAAAATAATAATGCCAATAATTTACCATTATGCAAACATGAATATCATATACACTGACGGCTTTATTATGTATTCCTGCAATAAATACCAGTATATTCATTTATATGGTGTAATTGTTTTCTATGAAAGTGCTCTGAAGTGTTTCTACTGCACATGCCCTTCAGAACCTTATATTGGACCGGCTGGAACCGTGATGCTCCCAAAATAGAGAGCTCATCACTGGAGGGACATAAGAGGAAAGTACTGGTGCAAGTGGGTCTCATGTTGCCCAATGCTTTGACATTGGACTTTGACACAAATCGCCTGTGCTGGGCAGATGCAGGTAAGGGTTTCCACAAAATATAGCATCTCAGATATCTGTAGTACAATTTTAAGATAAAAGTGTACTAAATCACCAGGTACAAAGACACTGGAGTGCGTATCTCCTGATGGGACTGAGAGACATGTGTTCCAGGATGCTTTGAATTACCCGTTCAGTCTGGCCATCTATGACAGCCACTTTTACTACACTGACTGGGAGAGTCTCTGATACACTGCATGGATTTGACTTAACATGATCTGGCTGGTCTCAGTGTTTCCATATTCACGATGGGAATGTCCTTACAGAGATGGGATAATGGTGATAGATCAAAGCACTGGGGGAAACACAGTTTATCTCCCTATTCAGCAGTCACATTTATATGGGATTATAGTTATTCCATTACAATGCCTATAGGTAAGCATAAGTTTTTCTCTCTATTCCTTTTGTATAATTTTGTGAAAGCTGTAAAGAATTCCTGATCGTTTCTTTTCCTGTCAGTTTCCGTTCATTTATAGAGACCTGTGGACTCTGCACTTAAGTAGACTATATGGATTTTTGGTTTTGTAACAGAAATGTCAGAAAGTAAATAAATAAATGAAAATAATTACCAAATTATTTGCCATATAATTAAATCTAACCTAGTGTTGTTGTTGTTTGGTATTATTAACATACTTTTATAGTTTTAGTATTATTTTGAATAATATTTTTATATGTATATTTAAAAAAAAAAATTATTCTATTAATTAGTTTAACTTTTTAGTAATTTTGTCATGTGCTTTTTGCAGTTTAATTAGTTATTTCAAAAAATGCAAACAATAATTTTTTTAATTAATTATTTACATTTATTTTCAAATATATCATTATGTTTATTTTAAGGTTTAGTTTTTATTTCTTTCCAGTAAGTAATTTTAGTGCTACAACTTCAAATTATTTCCATTTTCATCTATGTATATGATATATTATTTCAGATTTATTTAAATTGACAAAAACATTTTGAATAGTTATTAAATATGTAATAGTTTTAACAGTAATAACACTAATGCCAACCCAAACAGCTTAAAATATATAAAGTTCAGTATAGTTTTTTTACCAATAGGTGGCGCTACTAACTAACTTTTGGAGTTTATAACAAAAGTGTGAATGGTTCGAAACAGTCCTGTGTGTAAATTAGAAACACTTTAGATGAAAATTTCAAACCAAATGAAGAGTTTAGCTTTTCTGTATAAGATATATTTTTCCATTTTAAAAATGTTTCCTACATACAATAAAGTTATATAACACAAAAAAAATAAGTATTTGCATCCTCATAAATGTTTGTTTTATAACAATTCGCGTTAAGCCTGTCAGGCTTAGTACACAGCAATTTGGCCCTCAACCACAATGGAAAATTCCCACTGTCTAAAATAATGTTAATGGTTCATTTAGTCTGACCCTCAGTAGGGCCAAAAATACAAGGGTTTAGGAGCAGAGAGAGTCCAAAGAATCTCTTCCGCAAGATCGCTCCCACAACTCCTCGGCCTTGTCTTCGCATGATTCCAACCCTATGTTGTTCTGCTCGGTTAGAGCTTCACTTGATTCTCTCGTCCATGGGAAGGTGTGGAATAATATTTGAGCATTGCCATGGGGTTTCTGTAAACCCACGGTTTGATATTGCAAAACAAACAGGATGAGTTACCCACAAGGCACGAGAACCACCAACAGATGGCAAGACTTCACTACTGCAGAGGCCAGACCTCCCAGCCTGTGGAGGGCAGCCAACACTGGCTTCTGTCCTTCAGCCTCAGACCCCACAGCAGGTCAGAGGGTTCAGGAAAGTTTACTCAACAGAGTAGCCATATACCCAGAGGTTGGGTGTGAACTTTGGCCTGGTCATAGAAGCCATTAGGTATCCTGGGGAGCTGTTTGAGCCCACTGGGTGCAGTTAGTGCATATTTCTCTGATCCGACACGGTATCCTCTTAACTCCTTCTGGATTAAATGTTTATTGTACAGGGTCGTAGGAACTAGCTGGCTTTTTAGCAACATACATTATGGGATTTCATTTGAAAGCACAACTTGAAGTTGAAGTTGACTGAAACATCAGTCAAGAACTTGTTTAGAACTTTGGAACTTAAATGTTGTTGTAACCTTGTATGAATGAAAATGAAATTATAACATTAAAACTTGTTGTGGTGATTGCCTTATTGATCATTAAAGTGACCGTTGACATAAGATTGAAAATTATGTCATCGTTTATGTATTAACCCCACAAGACTTTCTTGTGAAACACAAATTCAGAATGAAAGCTGAGAGGTTTCTGTACCTCAATTGACCCTTCGCAAAGTGCTTGACTGACAGGCGAACTGACCAATCATAACGCAGAATCTGCCATTTTGTCCGACAAACAAATCAGACAGGAGAGTAGATTAAGGGTGTGTTCACGCCATATCGAAATTCCCGTAATTACGAGATTTCAACTTGTAAAAATCGTTCACGTCCTTGTAGAACTCGTAATTACAACTTGTGAACTAGGAGTTTTCTGAGAGCTACGACTTGTACCACCTGACCACCGCAGGCTCTGTTGATAGTGTTGCCATAGAAAAGCATAATTCCGAGTCCGAGAACAGCTCCGAGTAGAACGTCACGTGTTGTCATCTCAAAATTACGGTAATTACGATATGGCCTGAACGCAGCATAACTTTGGTGACTTAAACTTGAAAAATGGTGTGTCTTTCCACGGTTGAAATAAAATATGTTCTGATGTTCATTTATGTTTATTTCGTGCTTTAGTAAAGTAAATATTAAAAGACGATCGGTTCACGTGCCGCTTTAACTGAGGCGCTACAGCGATCTGTCACGACACATTAAAGAGCCACAAAACGGTATTTATTGTTTGAATTAATTAAAAAAAGGCACAATTTGATATTTTGATTTTGTTTCATACCAGAAGTAAGCTGATCTGTCTTGACTGTTGGTGCGTTGTCAGGTTTCTCTTTGCTCCGCAATGTGTTTTTCACAGCAGAGGAAACTGACAACATGCCAACAGACAAGAAGAGCAGATTACTTCTGGTATGAAACAAGGTCTCAGCTTTCAAATTTGGTCATTTTTGAATGAACATCAGAAGGTATTTTATTTCAACCGCGGAAAGACATCAATACACACAATTTTTCGAGTTTAAGTCCACCAAAGTTAATCTACTCTCCTGTCTGATTTGTTTGTCAGACAAAATTGTAAAACTTGTAAAAAAAATTTTTTTTTTTTTTAATTAAAAAAAAATAATTTGTAAAATGCAGTCACAGGTATTGTGAAGAGACGTGATCGCTTTATATGACAACAGATTTAATTTAGGCTTTTAATTACATATTCTTATGGGTTTGGAATGACATGAGGGTGAGTCAATTTAGACAGAATTATCCCTTTAAGCACTTCTGTGAAAAAAGGAAACTAAATAAATATAACAAGTTCTGAGAATAAGAACACACTTTTTTTTTTACATGAACTTACACTCAAAGATGACTTCTCTTGCTCACGTCATGAGCAATATGAATATTACGCAATATTAAAAACAGTGTCTGCGTTTGTTAATTTGCTGAAAACCAAACATGGATGGTGAAATGTAAACACTAGCCAATGGGATTAGCACTTGCGTAGCTTCTTCTGTATTTTGAATGCTATCAGCTAACAATTTTTGGTTTGCAGAATGTTACCAAAACAGACATTTGATCATTCACTGTTGGTTAGCCCAGAATGTTTTCTTTATGTAAATAGATGGTTCCTTGTATGTTTGAAGAACGTTCCTCTAACGTTCCCAGAAAATATATATATATATATATATATATAAAAAATCTTCATGCCCTTCCTATTTTTTGGTTATAAATATAGAACCTAAAGAGAACATTATAAGTTCTCTTTACAGTTCTCTCTACATTACAAAATGTCAATTTTTTTCATTTCATGTTGACTTTAAAATCTTTGTTTTGCAGGATCGGCTGCAGTTTTCCTTGCATTTCTACGCATGAGCACAAAAACAAACTGAGGTGTAATTATCATTTCTTAAAAAGTGGAAAGCTTGAATGAAGTCATTGGAAATATCACCCAATAATGGCTGCTACCCGCCTGCTATTTTATGTTTGCCTAGGTTTGCAGAACAAATGAAACTAAAACTTGATGCAGAAATGGCAACTTTGGAGTTCCTAATAAAACCAAAAATTTACAGCTCAAAAAACCACATATGTAATGCAAGGCACGTTCCCATGGCATCAAAGCCAGGTGAAGCGTCCAGATGCTTGTTGGTTAAACATATAGTGAATTTGATACCGAGCAACACCAGTGCGGATGCTAAACAGTCCTCTTCACACGCAAAACCCCATAAGAAAATATTCAGATTCATGAAGGTTGTATGTTGTCTGAAGTAGACTATGCATAAAAATGCCAGTGTAGATTTAAGATTGGAAACTAGGCATGATTATAGACATCATTGTGGAGTCCAATTAGATTTGTGCAGGTAGTTAGCGTGTGAGGAACAGTTTGTGCTGTAGTCTTGTTTTTCTTTCATCCAATTATTTAGGCCTCTCAACTCTTGCCTTTTCAATTACAGTCCTCTATCATATACTATTTTAAGTCCTAGACTCATTATAAACATCCCAAAACATTTGGTATAGGCCAAGCATTCAGTGACGCAAAACGGAGACAATATAATTCCTCAAGGTCTTTGAAAATCATGCCAACTTTGTCTTAACGGTACGCTTTATACCAAGTAATAAGCAATAACAACATACCTAGTCTTTTTCAGATCAAATTCATGTGCGAGAGAGAGAAAGAAGAATAGAGACAGGAAATTGAATGGCATCTTGATGTGTACCAGAGGCTCTGTGTGCAAAGCACTTCTGTGGAAGTTGTTATATAACAGCATGTATTGTTCTAGCCCCTATCTGAGGCCCATTTGAGACTAATGTATAACCTCTAGGAGTCTCCACACATCGACAATCACGTACACACACCTCTCACAGTTCATCTCCTCTATACAAACAAAAAGCCCTCCTCCTTTCTCGTTACACACACACACAAATAGGTGGGGTCACTTCTGTGGTTAAGGTTGTATGTTACATCAAAGAACAAACTTTTGATTATTAGTCAGCATGAGCATTCAAAAGATAAAGTCAGTTTAATTGAGACAGCATGACTAGGGTACAAACTGGTGTACTTTCTCAAAGTCACAGATCTCATTGTTTAACTTTTAAATATGTTATATAAACCACTATCAATAAAACATTAATCGAGCATGAAAAGTAGGTAGTTAAAAACACATCAAATGAATGGTGATTGATGATTTTACATTTATTTTAGTCATTTTGGCCTGTCCCTCTTCTTGAATGTGTACCCAACCATTAACAGCATCACAATTCTGAGAAATAATTATTAGTCGATATGCACTATTATATTCTCACTGGTATTATAAAATATTTTTAATATTAACTTTAATGACATACTATTTAGCTGTGCTAAATATCTCTATATTGTGTGCAACCCTGTTACCTAATTTTCTTTAAAAAACATTTTCTTCATTTCTTACCATTTTGGCAACAAAGAGGAAACATCAGGGTCCTTTCTTAAGCAAGGCAAGTAAATATATATATTTTTCTAAATGTTACACATATCCTAGTGCTGGGTTCATTCAACCCTGTTATTCACTGTTATATATATAACAGGGTTGAATGATTATATATAATTGAACCCTGTTATTCCCTGTTAGGAGCCAACAAATAAACACTGAATTAATTCATGTGGGCCGCACCCTCTACCAGGAAAATATATTTGTTCGTCCTTTGTCCTGCTGAACCCTGAGAATGAAATGAGTTACATAAACCCTCTCTGCTGTAAAACACAAGATTACAGTACAGTGCTACACTCTTATCTAGGGAAGATCAAATACAGTGTGTGAGAGAGAGAAAGATAGACAGTAAGAAAGTGCAATAAGTGGTCATTTCAATAAACAAAGACGGTTTAAAACAGATGACTCGCTTTAAGAATTTTGTTATAATGTTTGTATATGTGTGTGTGCGTACATGTTCAGTGATATTTAATAAGGTTGCAGATGACTGGACAGGGATCAAAGAGCATTGTGGGAATCTTCCTTAAGTTACTGAATTGAGGCCCAAAAATAATTGTTTACAAGAGATAGATGACTTGAAGAATTTGTTGTTATAATTTGTGTGTGTGTAAAAGTACTAAGAAATGTTGAATGAGGTTGCAGACGCAAGCCTTGACAGGGTTCTTTGCTCCCTGGGCAGGGTACAAAGAGCATTGTGGGATTTTTTTCAAGTTATTGAAGGTTACTGAAACCAGGCTGTGCTTAAACTTCCTTTAAAAACTCCCTATTCTATTCACAGCAACATTGGCTCAACCAATGTTGTGCATTCGGTGCAGGAATAACTGTTCGCCTAAACACTGGCAGAGCCACAGCAAAATTCACAGCAAGAAGGTCTCCAGTTCAAGTCCCCAAGTTGGTTTGGATTTTCACTCAGGGCCGTGCATGGGGGGTGGCCTGGTGACGAAATCACTGAACATGATTTCAGCCGAGCAATATCTGCCCCACGCCCAGTGAGGTTTTGCCACTGCCCCACAAAATGTCTGTGCACTGCCCTTCTTTCTCTGGGTGTTCTGGTTCCAAAGACATGCATCAAAGGTAAATTGGAGACTCACTGGAGATGTATGTGTATTAGACCTGCAATGGACAGGCCAGGGCTGCGTTTCCCAAAAGCATTGTAAACCTAAGTTGATTGTAGCTCCATTGGTGACAATGTTTCTACGATCAATTTAGGCTTACGATGCTTTTGGTAAACATAGCCCTGGATTTTTCCCTGCCTATGGCCCGAGATGTTAGGACAGGCTCCAACATCCTTGTGACCCAACATAGTCCAAGCAGTTTGTAAAATGGATGCATGGACAATCCATACTTAAGGAGAATCTTCACAAATTTTCTTCCCTCGAATCTTAAACATGTGCACACTACAAGATTTGAAAATGGTGGCGCATCACACATTACAAGATACTATTAAGATTATCATGCCCGAGAGAGCACCTCATGTGATCTCACACAGCAGATCATCATTGGCATTTCAGCAACTAATGTTTACATATGTTAGCTAGCACAGCTTTCTACACTCACCCGGTTACATTCAAATATGCAGTAATTTCACTCCAGTGCTTGTTTTTGTCCTTGTGGTTGTGCTTTTTCAGCACATTATACAGGCAGTCGTGTTATCGACAAAACTTCCACAAGCAGTTTCCTCCATCTACGCTATGATACAGATCCATACAGCAGCTTGTTTTGCAGTCGCGCATTGTCAATTGTAATCATCCCAATTTAAAAGCCTAAATATCGAATATGTTTGATATGATTGGGGAGGCCCCTGATTTGTGTGTGAGTAGATCGGGAGGTGCAAGATTCGATCTGTAAATGTCTCATATTACCAAATAATCCACGCCGAACATCGGAACCAACCAAGGTCATCTACAAGATTTTCTCAAGAGGGGAAAATCGGGGATAAATCGGCCAAAAAAAAACCCTGTGTGAGCCTGACTTAAAGGGGTCATATGATGCCCATTTTCCACAAGTTGATATGAGTCTTTAGGGTCTTAATGAAAAGTCTGTAACATAGTTTGGTTAAAATTTCTCAATGGTAGTGTAAAAAACCCTGTCAAAAACAGCTCTTTTCAGATCAAGCCATTTTTGTAGCATTTCCCTTTAAATGTTAATGAGCTCTGCTGACTCCTCCCCTCGCTTCCGAGCTGCTCTCAGAGAGACTGTTTACTTTAGCCGCATTCATCGTGAAACTTGCTAATTAGCACATTATTAGGAAAGGCGATTTGCAAAGATTCATTACAAAACATTATACTCACTTCTTCTGTAGGTGAAGCTGGATCATGAATGATTTGCGCGAACATAGACGCATTTAGGCAGATCGTCACACAGACAGGCATCTGAGATCGGCTCGATTTGAGAAAGGGGAAAACATTTAATGAGATTAAAAAAAAAAAACCGGGGGGATTTTTAGGGTGGTTGTGTAAACACACTGCCAACACACATTTCAGTTCAAACTACTTGTAAAAGTGCATGTAGCATCCTATGACCCCTTTAAGGGTGTGTGTTACAACAATGAGGTTTGCGAGCCCTTGCACAAGCAACAAATCAGATAAACTTAGAGCAGGGGCAGCCAATCATGGTCCTGAAAGGCTACATTCTAGCAGGCTTCTGCTCCAACACATCTGCCTGTTATTTTCAAGTAATCCTGAACACCTTGATTAGCTGGTTCAGATGATTTTGATTAACGCTGGATCTAAACTCTGCAGGATGGTAGCCTTCCAGGAGCAGGTTTGGCAATCCTTGTTGTAGAGCGGTATAGGATACGACTGAATGGCCTGGCATGTTCCGACAGGAATTATTGTGCTATTTGTACCAGTTGAAGACATGGATCCCAAATTTCTAAACATGTTTAAAATGATCAGGTTGTATGCTGACCAGCATCACTGATTTCCACATGATTCTCCCGACCAGAAAAAAAAAGTAAAGAACTCATTTGAGAACTTGCATGGCAGGCTAAATTCATCCGCCCTAAGTTATAATATGAGAAAAGAATGTTAGGGTTGCATGCAAGAACCCTATCGTTTGTCGTCGACTTGAAACGTCTTGTCTTCAAGAGCTTATCGGTGAGGGGAAATGAGGTGGGAGAGAGAAAACTGTAGCTTGGTGTCTGGGAGAACAAAGATCAATTCCCACTTGTTAACCGTCACCCCTGGCACATAATATTCCTCTGTGATGAGTCCCTGGATGGAGGCGAATCACTCAGCCATGTCTCCTCTCGACATGTGGAAGCCATCGGAAAACACAACTCCCCTCTCCTATGTGGGGGTGGGAATAAAGCATCTGGAGTGAAGTAGGGTTGAGCCAGGGAGAACAGTTCAGAACAGTGTCTGCTAACCTTGGTTTTTGAGTGTTCTTAAGGTTACGGGAAACTTCCCCCTGTCAACGGTCGGTTGATTCATACTCAGACTTGATTATCGGAAATGACATCTGCTGATGAATGTTTGTAACTGTTAAATGACTACCTACTTACACGCTGGATCTCATTTCTCTCTAAATACTGTGTTTACCTGTGTTGATTGTTACAAGGTGGATGAAATGGCACAGAGTAAGCTGCGTTCAAATTTTCCAAGTAAAAAAAGTCAACAACAAATTTCCAAAAGTTTGTTGGAGTACTCGGACCATCTCTACTCAACTACTGGTACTTGTCCAAAAGTCCTAAAGAACCATCCAAAGTCATGCTGTTTTTGTAATCCATCACGGTGCTAATGTCTGTGATTTCATTATAATTTCTGGGGTGATTCTATGCGGTGGGTTCAACAACAATTTCAGAGAGAGCACTTGGCTATAAATCCTTATCCTGCGGTTTGCGGACAGGCAGAATGCTGTAACATGCTCAAAGCAAGCATTTCTGCTCCACTAAGCTTGATTTTCGAAGACATTTCTCATTGCCACTGCCAAGAAGCCAATCCCATGTCTACATTAAAGTGGAAGTTTTTGGCAGATGCTGTCTTATCAAATCTACAAGAGAGTACATGTTTTTGACAGTTCAGCAGGCAGCTAAAAACGCAAATCAATTACTAAGACAAACCTTCAAAAAATAACAATACTGCTGTGTTGAGGGTTATTGGGCAAAAATGAAAGTTCAGTTCATATTTGACAGCTAAATTTTATGAATCTAGGCCCAGTTGAAGTCATTCCAGCATATCTTTCTCCTCCCATTAACCTGTTGACGTTAACATTTTGCTTAAGGCCTGCATGGTTGTTTAGGGCTCCAAACAAGCAACGGTAATCAAAAACATAAAACATGGGAATTTTAGGCCACTGTGACATTTACCATCATTGCCTGGTAAACATTTATATAAAGGAACTATTGTCTGATTTGACGTCAGCGTCAAGAAGCAGTACGGATGTAAACAACACATAGCATATATAATGTTTAAATGTAAACATGCATTCTTCTGTCTGGTCTTTGGGTTAGCCTCCATAAAAGCTGTTTTTACCAGGTTAGCGGTGGCCACAAGATACAAATAAAGGGGATATTGTTCTTTGCATGTCTGTTCTGGGTCAAACTCTGATCCCATCCAATAGTGCATTGCAAAAACTCTGAAAACATTCATCCAAAAAGACAAGTTGATACAGTATATTCCATTCAATACTACAAAACAATCATAGATTTTCTCAACATTAGCTTAGCAACATGCTAACCTTTAACTCCATCAAGTCTCCTATGAGGAGTGTTATCTGTGTGGTGCAAAGTTTCATTCCATAGTAGACAGCTACGTTTCATTAGGTTTTAAATTGCATTAACTAACAATAGGTTTTAAATTAGCTATTGGTAATGTGGCCATGATGCCTCAAGATACAAACAAAAGGGATCATGACTAATCTCTTTAAAGGGTGTGTGTTTGCACTATATAATTCTTTGCAGGCCTTTTCTAGGTCAAACTCTAAAGAGAGGTCAGTACATAGGTCAGGGCAGAAGGTTTACTGATTAACACTGGCTAGCATTCACAGACGGCAAGCTACTGAAGGCTAGAAACATCCTGTGCACGTACGCAAACTCAGACCTAACTGTCTGGCCAATGCATTGCAAGTGAACACTTAGATTGTACATATGCGTACTATATACTATATGTTTTTGTGTTGAGGTAACGAACTCAAGGGGGGGCGATAGAGTTACCTTTAACCATTGAAACAGATGTGTTAATTCTCAGTTACCTTGCTGTGAACTTGCTAACATATTAACAAACTTCTACTAACTTACTCAAAGATTCAAAATGTTGCTCTGCCATACCAGTGATTGACCCGAAATAGAAAACTTACCACAGAACACAGTTCACGCTAATGACTGTGATAGTGCCTCGTGTGGCAATGATGAAAAAATACAACACACACTGGTGTCAGGAAGCAATTCATACTTCATTACATTTCAAAATTCAGCAATTCATAACAATGAGATTCAGTAGATTGGTTTGCAGTTACCTACTTGTGTAGAGTATGTTTTGGGCCAAAAGCTAGTGCCCCACTAACTGATTTGTTCACACTGCACCTAACCCTGGGTTATCGTCATTCTAAACCTCACTTTTAACCCCGGGTAAAGGTACGTATCACACCTGCAATTTAGAAGCGGGGTTAGCATTTTATTGTAAAGTATGAGCAGTGTTAAATGTGAAAGCAGAAAACCCAGGAGTTTAGAACGACCCAGAGTTAAAGGGTTAGTTCACCCAAAAATTTAAATTCTGTCATTAATTACTCACCCTCATGTCGTTCCAAACCCGTAAGACCTTCATTCATCTTTGACACACAAATTGAGATAGATTTGATGAAATCCAAGAGCTTTTTGACCCTCCATAGACAGCAACGCAACTAACATTTTCAAGGCCCAGAAAGGTAGTAAGGACATCGCACATCGAAGACTGACACAGAAGACAAGAATTGTTGAATAAAGTCATACTTTTTGTTTTCTTTGCACACAAAAACTATTCTCATAGCTTCATAAAATTAAGATTCAACCACTGATGTCACATGGACTATTTTAACAATGTCCTTACATTGTTTCTGGGCCTTGAACGTGTCAGTTTCTTTGCTGTCTCTGCAGGGTCAGAAAGCTCTAAGATTTCATCAAAAATATCTTAATTTCTGTTCTGAAGATGAACGAAGGACTTATGGGTTTGGAACGACATGAGGGCGAGTAATTAATGACAGTTTTCATTTTTGGGTGAACTATCCCTTTAACTATTTAAAGTATGAAATTACTTCTTTTCAGTTAAGTGTTCGAAAACTGAATGGAGTTGATTTGCTCCAAACATTTTTTTCCTTAGCAAACACAAAGGCTAGAGTATATAATTTGTTGTTTTTCTTCCCCTTTGCCACATGTCAATAATATATATACAGTGGGTACGGAAAGTATTCAGACCCCCTTAAATTTTTCACTCTTTGTTATATTGCAGCCATTTGCTAAAATCATTTAAGTTCATTTTTTTCCCTCATTAATGTATTTTTTTTGTTATCTAATTTGCTTGTGTTTCTTTGCTCTCTTCATTCACTATGGTTGTATGAATTTGTGTTTCTGAGTACTACTGATAAAAGTAAAAGAAAAAAAATGGTTGGCAAATGGCATGGCAGACATTGCTGTTTGTCCTGCTTTTCTCCCTCCCTTGTGAACCCTGGTCCACTTAACATGTGTTTGCTCTGTGAACTCTCTGGGCAGTGACTGTCTTTGCCCTCACCCGTGGCTCGCATTGGCCAGCGCCTTCCCTCCTCTATTTGGATAGATCGATTAGTTCGTTCTTATCTCAAACATGACAGAACCGAATCACAAAATACCCCGAGATACAGAGAATTCTGTAATCCAATTTCAACTACGCACAGTGGTGGGAAATAAGACGTACTGGAGTACAGAAGACACACGACTTACATGTGTGTAAATGGAGCGTGTACGTGCTCACCGTTTCCTCCAGTTCTGAGAAATTCAGGCGGGAAACCAGGTGAATCTGACACTGCCACTAGCTCGGCAGGTAAGACAGGTGCTATGTGTATCGGAGAAACAACAAAGTCCCAGATATATACTGACCCAGTTCTCCCGCGACTATACTGTCCCACACCCTCCGGCTTCACACAGCAACCACGTGCAGCTCTTTGTTTGTTTTATCTTGAATAGACGTAATAACCATAACGTCTTGATTGCTTTAGAGCTCTTATCAGCTCATGAACGCGTCTGGCGATGTGTCATGTGTCTCTGCAAGAACAGAGTAAGAGACAACAAGCACAGAACTTCAAACTGTACAGGAATGAGAAAAGTCTATGAAGACGGCATGAAGACATGAATAGCTATGACTTGTGTCATCCCTCAGAAACTTCAAATAGACAAAGATGACATCCTCTTGCCTCAGGTTATGTGTAAACCGCAGGAAGACTGAGCTTAGGTCATCGACGACAATGACCTTGTGCCACCACAGGCTTTTTGGATACAGGCCAGAAAGATAAGCAGCTTCTTTTCTTATTTGCATCAGACAGTACAATGCTGTTAAAGTAAACTGGAGCGATAACTAGTTAAGCAGTGCTGAGGTTCTTCATAGCTGACATACAGTAGTAAACAAATAACTTTAGGCGTAAATGTAGATGTAAAGTGAAGTGTGGTTTATCAGGGTGACGGAGGCGTTGCAAAACCACACGCTGTTGAATTTGGCAGCCGTTCAACGGTGCAAGGTTCACCGTCTCACTCTGTGTGGTAGTAATACAGAGCATGCTGGGAAATTCCCTCATGATCCCCTGGGGAATAAGGTTTCTTTGTCAAAACAATCAGTGATAATTCATTCATTTCCCACATTAGCTCCGTCCAAAATAGAGTGCTGCCTACCTAGAAAGAATTTAAAGGAATATTCCAGGCTCAGTACAATTTAAAGAAATAGTTCACCCAAAAATGAAAATTCTTTCACCATTTACTCACCCTCAGATTGATGGTAGCCATTGACTTCCATAGTATGGAGAAAAAAAATGGGGGGTGAGTAAATTATGACAGAATTTTCATTTTTGAGTGAACTATCCCATTATACTCAATCAACAAAATTTGTTTTGTAGAATAATGTTTATTACCACAAAAAAAAAAACCCTAATCGTTACTTTTCGTTAAAAAAATGCAAATGTATAGGCATTACAGTAAGGCACTTACAATGGAAGTGAATGGATCCAATTCATAATCACTAACATACAAATTTAAGGGTACAGACAACAAGAGAGCTCAATAAACAGTATGTTAAAAAAAGAAGGTGTATATTGCATACAGGTGTACAATTCAATACTATAATTCTTTGTGGTAATCAACATTTTGCCACAAACACTGTTGATTGAGCTTAACTGAACCCAGACTATTTCTTTAAAGACACCATAGGTTCATTCTTTGGAGCCAGACTAGGCAAATGCCTTGATGCATTGCTGGGAGCCTCTCATAGGCATCCAGATTACTGCTTTTTGACCATGGTAGGATGCATTAATAATGAATGAATGGCTGCCCATATACAGCAGGACACATGACCATGCCATTACTTTTGGAGCAAACATAACTAATATTATGGACTGCCCAAGGCTACAGTGGTAAATGATGTAAATATTGAGTTTTCACTGAACAAAAACATGCTTTCAGGGTTGTTAAACATATTACATTATTTGAGTTTCCAAGGCAGAATGAAGTTTTTGTTGAGAAGTAAATGTACCCTTTAATGAACAAATGATTCTGAATAACTAAATTGTAGCAGTTATAGCATGTTTGTTCTTATATCTAATGTACATTAAAAAAAAAATTCTAGTGTAAATTAAAATATTCCCAATAGTCAAGTGTTCCAAAAGCATTGTTCTATTGTTGTCAACAGAAATGATTAAAATTCAAACTAATTAAAAGGAAATGGTTTAAAAATTTTTTAGGGCATCTCACCATTCCCTGTTGAAAAAACCAGCATACGCTGGTTAGGTATGTTTTGACGCTGGGATGCTGGTCCTTTGCTGGTTTGTGCTGGTCCTTTGCTGATTTAAACTGGTCCTTTTGCTGGTTTGTGCTGGTCCTTTGCTGATTTAAACTGGTCCTTTTGCTGGTTTGTGCTGGTCCTTTGCTGATTTAAACTGGTCCTTTTGCTGGTTTGTGCTGGTCCTTTGCTGATTTAAACTGGTCCTTTTGCTGGTTTGTGCTGGTCCTTTGCTGATTTAAACTGGTCCTTTTGCTGGTTTGTGCTGGTCCTTTGCCAGCACATGACCAGCATAAACCAGCAAAAGGACCAGCTAAAACCAGCAAAGGACCAGCATAAACCAGCATCCCAGCGTCAAAACATACCTAACCAGCATATGCTGGTTTTTTCAACAGGGTTAGCTTAGCAAAACGCTAACACAAACCCTATAGTCATGGTAGACACCATATTGAATTTTACATGGATGAAACAAGACTGTGAGGAAGACAAGTCTTTACAATGGCATGCACTGTATAAAGCTCATAGATCACATGTCATTTTCAAAACTGTTTTATGGAGTTATTCTTTACCAAATGGTTTTCGTAAATTAAATTGCGAGCTGAATAACTGACATGTGGGCACAGTTGTTGTCTATGTAGTTCGTTCAAGTTCAATCACTTCTAAGAATCCAACCTAGACAGCTAGACTTGACTAGGTTTTAAGTTAGCTAATTCTTACGCATTACTAAGTTAGCTCTTAAGTCACTGTAAAACAACAGATCAATTCTACTAATTTAAACATCCTAAAAAGAATCAAATGGGGGCAGATCAAGACAAATCTGCGTCATTCATTGTCTAGTTTTATCTCGCTGCTCTTGTCCTGTAAGGATTGGATTCCAGGAATGGGAATAAATAGGGATAATATCCCAGCCACAAAGAGAGGCTTCTCTTTCATGTGAGGTGAAATACTAGATCTCGTGGAGTCCGGCTGCAGCCCGAGGCACAGCGAATCCCCACCTTTTCCTACTACAGAAGAGTATCATAGACGATCCGCCACCTCACGTGTTGATTTCACCTCTCGTTTCACCCTCTGGACAGTGACGGGAGCTGCAGCTGAACAATGGTGATTGTTATATCACAAATGCAAATACCACAAAACCATTCCCTGGAAAGAGCCAGTGACCTAAATGCATAGGTACTGTCAGTTGATACTGCAGTGGGAAAGGCCCTGAGGATATGACAAAATATAACTTTGCAAATCAGGATGACAGAGCGTTAGATACATTTAACCTGTATTGATCAGTCACTTGCTTATTTAAGAAACAAATGATGATTTAAAAGTTTGAAACTAGATTCTTGGGTGGGGGTTGCTTTATGTTTGCTAGGGGCTCTGGGTGACTTCAGCTGGTTGTTTGCTGCTTAACATCAGAAGAGTACAAGTCTTAAAGGAATAAAGGAAGTAAAGAAAATGGTTAGAAGACATTCAGAGCTTCTGTAAGTATAGTAATATCAAACTATGCCATTTTTATGTATATTACTCATAAACAAGTTAACAAGCACAACATCTGGGGTATTTAATGAATTCATATCCGTTTCATTTATTTATTCAGTTAAAGGTTTAGTTCACCCAAAAATAAAAATTCTGTCATGTTGTTGTAAAGCAATCCTTACAAATCAAGCTCATAAGCGTGTTTGCTTGACGTGCAAAAAACAATGGTCAAGTGGCGTCTGTTTACCATATTTGACGATCAATGTGTGTCTTGATCAATGTCTATATGTGAATAAAGGCCAAAATGAATTCTGTTTATCATATAAAGCAATCTTGTCTCTTCAGAAGACTTGGATTCAATCTCTCAGTTCATATGGATTACTTTTAAAAAGACAATATGACATTTATGAAGCATCAAAGTTTTAGAATAGATTTTCAATTGAGGGACAGAAATATCTTTAATTGAAGATATCTTCAGTCTTATGGGTTTGGAACCAAACGAGAATGAATAATTGATGACCATTTTCATTTTTGGGTGAACCAACCCTTTAACTTTTATGTTATTATGGGAAATAACCCAGAATGCTCAATTTTACCACAGTCTTCAAATGGAGCCACAAAATACAGTTAGCTGTGTATAAAAATGCAGTGGACATTTTGTGGTCAATGATTTTGTTTGTTTGACCTTTACTGTGCATAATTCTTCCCTTAAATTTGTAGCATTCAGAGTATGAAAGTATGTTTTCAGCTCACTGTATCCTGATCACTTCATGATCCAAAGGTAACAAATTGTACTGCTTTCTTACTGCTATGCGTCATTGTTTATCAACCAGAACATAGTGTTCAGACACAAGATGTGGCATTACTAGCATTACACACAGTCAGAGAATGTCGTAACTGATTACTGCATTTGCATATGTTCACCTGTCAGATATTTTCTCACTAAAACACTTAATAGCTAAATGCAAAACAGGTCAGATCTTAAATGCAATACATTTTGTGATTCTGTAATCTTGTGGTTTTGCCTGGATGTCTGCGGTTTTTTATGTGATTCTGTTCACGCAATGCTTTAGACACACCACGGCCCCTTTTAGCTGAGTTAGAGGGCTTTCATTTGCACATGACTATCCTTCATTACATAGAACAACATTGTATGTTACATTAGATTCTGGATCAGTCTTCCAGTAAGAGTACAGTAATGGTGTTAGTTCATCCAAAAATGAAAGTCATCTTTCCAAACCTGACTTTCTTTCTACACAATATATATATTCCTCAACAGCGAGGTGGTAAACTTGCTGTTTTTGAAGTAATTAATTGTTTGTAGGGAGACACGCATATATATACAGTTGTGCTCAAAATTATTCATACCCTTGGTAAATATGATCAAAGGCGGCTGTGAAAATGGATCAGTCTTCCAGTAAGAGTACAGTAATGGTGTTAGTTCATCCAAAAATGAAAGTCATCTTTCCAAACCTGACTTTCTTTCTACACAATATATATATTCCTCAACAGCGAGGTGGTAAACTTGCTGTTTTTGAAGTAATTCATTGTTTGTAGGGAGACACGCATATATATACAGTTGTGCTCAAAATTATTCATACACTTGGTAAATATGATCAAAGGCGGCTGTGAAAATCTGTATCATCAATCCTTTAGATATTTTATTTAAAAAAACTTACTAAAATCTAACCTTTCATTGGAGAATAAGAATTTCAAATGGGAGAGAAATCTCATTATGAATCAATGTTTTTCTCTAATACACATTGGTCACAATTAATCATACCCTTTTATCCAATACTTTTTTGTATCATCAATCCTTTAGATATTTTATTTAAAAAACTTACTAAAATCTAACCTTTCATTGGAGAATAAGAATTTCAAATGGGAGAGAAATCTCATTATGAATAAATGTTTTTCTCTAATACACATTGGTCACAATTAATCATACCCTTTTATCCAATACTTTTTGCAACCTTCTTTTGCCAAGAGAACAGCTCTGAGTCTTCACATCTAATGCCTGAAGAGTTTAGAGAACATCTGACAGCAGATCAGAGACCATTCCTTCATCCAGAATCTCTCCAGACCCTTCAGATTTCCAGCTGCATGTTGATGCTTCTCCTCTTCAGTTCAAAACACTCATTTTCTATAGGGTTCAGCTCAGGGAACTGGGTTGGCCAGTGCAGAAGCTTGGTTTTGCTCTCAGTGACCCATTTTTGTGTTGTTTTTGAGGTTTGTGTTTGGATCATTGTCCAGTTGGAAGATCCAACCATGGCTCATTATAAGATTTCTAGCATGGACAGTCAGTTTTACATTTTTTATCCATTGGTATTTTATAGAATCCATTATGTCATCTATCTGAACAAGATATCCAGGATCTCCGGCAGAAAAATAGGTCCACAACATTAAAGATCCAGCAGTACATTTCATTGGGGTACTTTATTATCCCTGTGTGCACCAAACCCATCTTGAGTGTTTGCTGCTAAAAAGCTATTTTTTTTTGTTTCATCTGACCATTGAAGCCAGTTCCGTTTAAAGTTCAATAACACACTTGATCCACTTAGCAATAGCTGTCTGAATGATTTATGAATCTGACTGATCTGGGGTGCATTTCCCAGAAGGAAATATTAGCCAACTATGATCGCAAACTCTGTCATTACTAACATAGTTCAACAATTCATAGTTTCCCAAAACCATAATTCTAATGAACATTAGTACACTGAAATTTAAAAAAAAATATATAGATGTGAATAATTACCCTACATTTTTTTAATTGGATGAATGAAACATTTTTTTCAGTGTAAACATCATAAAGTTAGGTGGCTAAACTACATCTCCGACCTGTAGTTGGAAGCATATTTATTGTTAATATGAAATATAATTTGATATATAATTAATACACACACATAAATATATATAAAGCAAAGTAGTCTCAGATGCCATGTTCATTATTTACAGCAATAATCTGACATTAATTCAGTCTCTCAACTATTAATAAGCAGAAGATTCACTGCCAGCATGATATCGTTGTGAACAACAGGTATGATTTCAGTTGATTCAGATCGATGACTTATATTTCATTGGTCATCAAAACAAACTATCGTAAGGCTTCAGAAGACTTTGAATATAATGCACAAAAAATAGCACAACTATTATTCAGTGAACTTCCAGTCCAGTTCTGCTTTCATCATATTTGAAAACAGTGTCCAGGATATTCTTATAAAATACGCTTTTTTTGCATTCGACACGTGAACTGATAATATGGGTTTGGAGCAACATGAGGATGAGTAAATATACCAGCATTTTCGATATGGAGTGAAGTGTTTTATTAACACTCAAAAATAATGTAAAAAAAATCTGAATTCATGTTTTGAATTGATTCATGGATTCAGAGCAGGAAAACTCTGTGTTGAGCTCCACAGAATGGACGGTAATTTCAGGCCACATTTCATCACGTTTTACTCACATAGTACTACTTTGTTTACTGTCCCCTCTGAATTTTTTTTTTAGCTAGAGTATCAAACCAAAACGCCCACATCCTGGATCTCCATCAGCAAGCTAACACTGAATTCGGCCTCTTCAGATTACATCTGTGAGAAATGGTTTAGTGTGAACTTCCAGTCCAGTTCTGCTTTCATCATATTTGAAAACAGTGTCCAGGATATTCTTATAAAATACGCTTTTTTTGCATTCGACACGTGAAAGAAACTGATAATATGGGTTTGGAGCAACATGAGGATGAGTAAATATACCAGCATTTTCGATATGGAGTGAAGTGTTTTATTAACACTCAAAAATAATGTAAAAAAAATCTGAATTCATGTTTTGAATTGATTCATGGATTCAGAGCAGGAAAACTCTGTGTTGAGCTCCACAGAATGGACGGTAATTTCAGGCCACATTTCATCACGTTTTACTCACATAGTACTACTTTGTTTACTGTCCCCTCTGAATTTTTTTTTTAGCTAGAGTATCAAACCAAAACGCCCACATCCTGGATCTCCATCAGCAAGCTAACACTGAATTCGGCCTCTTCAGATTACATCTGTGAGAAATGGTTTAGTCACACCGGCGAGCGCCCCCACAACATTCCAGCGGCGTGACAATGCACACTCCTCCTACTCCACTCTTACTTTCACTCCTTACGAATTGTTGTCCTTTCCTTTCTTCCGTCTCTGAATAAGGTCCTCATCCATTTTCAGCTACATCACGGGCTGTCTCTAATTCTTCCCTTGTGCTGCATACTTGTTTAAGAGAATAATCTAACAGATAAACAGCTTTGCAGAGAAACAGCCCTTGGCTTTGGCCTGGGTGTCAGTGAGTTCGTCTGAGACTCTAGAACACTCTTGTTTAGTGACATAAGACATCTTGGAATGTTTAATGAAGATTTAAGTTGTATTCCAAGAAGAAACAGAGGCTCAAATGCTACTTTTGCAGCTCAGAGATGGTGCATATTAGATCTTTTGAGTAATGTCTCAGAGTTTGTTTGTACAATTTGGGTCAAATGTGGTTTTGGACAAAAACATTCCTCAAAATATATTCTTTTTGTGATACATAGAAGAAAGAAAGTCATGCATTTTTGGAAAGATATGAGGGTGAGAAAATGATCACAAAATTTGCATCTCTGAGTTTTGATGGATTTTTTTGGTAAAATTACCAAAATTTGTTGTTGACCTAACTACAGGTAACCTTGTGTGTACAGTGCCTTCTTTTGTTTATCACACATGCCTGATTTCTTCTAGCTTTAACAAACATTTCTGGCCTACACAAATCACACCAGATGTGTCTGTGTATCTGTTCCAGTTCCTTAAACCTCCCAGATGTTGCGGGGTCTCTAGACACAACAGTTTTAGCACTGCGATTTGTACTAGAATGTTGTATACGACAATGGGCTGCATTTTCTTGTGAAATGGTGTCTTTTATCTCCTTGCTGTGTTACATAAAATGAAGGCAGAGAAAATATATGAGCATAACAGTCGTAAGCTCTGCATTAGAATCACAGAGCAGAATTCCACGATCAATCATATTTTAAAACACAAACCCTTATCTGGCCAAGGGCCTCTTGCGAAATAACATACCGCAGTGTGTGAACCAAAATAAATCACAGCACTCCCTTTTCCCCTTGATTTTTCTCTTTTGCTGTCTCTCTCCTTCCCCCTTTATCATACATGGGAATGTCTACAATAACATAACAGCAATGAGAGGCAACATGTTGCACCATTCTGGCATAAAAAAAACTGCTGAGAATTAAACCAACTCACTTTCAAGAACAAAACACATCATCAGTCTGGGGCAAACTACAGTTCCTGCCAAGGTCTCTGGGCTCTCCTGCAGGGTACAACAGGGCAAAAAGTCCCCCTTAAATTAGAGTTTTTTTAGTTATATAACTAAATATTGACAAAATGTGTGCAAAACGAAAGGGTAAAATACGTTTTATTAATATAAAAACAGTCAAATAAATGTGATGTTAATGTAAAAATAATGGTAATATAAAAGCAATAGTCATATGACAAAACATGTCAAATAATATTACCAAGCAAGATTTTTGAATAACATCCAAGTATATTTTAGAACAACTACTTTAGCAAATAGTGTAACAATAGTGTAACAGTTTTTTTTTTTATTTAACTTTTTTTCAACAGCACATGGGAATGTCTACAATAACATAACAGCAATGAGAGGCAACATGTTGCACCATTCTGGCATAAAAAAAAACACTGCTGAGAATTAAACCAACTCACTTTCAAGAACAAAACACATCATCAGTCTGGGGCAAACTACAGTTCCTGCCAAGGTCTCTGGGCTCTCCTGCAGGGTACAACAGGGCAAAAAGTCCCCCTTAAATTAGAGTTTTTTTAGTTATATAACTAAATATTGACAAAATGTGTGCAAAACGAAAGGGTAAAATACGTTTTATTAATATAAAAACAGTCAAATAAATGTGATGTTAATGTAAAAATAATGGTAATATAAAAGCAATAGTCATATGACAAAACATGTCAAATAATATTACCAAGCAAGATTTTTGAATAACATCCAAGTATATTTTAGAACAACTACTTTAGCAAATAGTGTAACAATAGTGTAACAGTTTTTTTTTTTATTTAACTTTTTTTCAACAGTGTTTCTGATGCTATTTTTTTTCTCCATAGTGTGTTTAATTACAGGGGTCTTTAACCCATTCCACTAGGGGGCTTCCTATTCCAAACACTATGACTATGAATTTATTGGCAATAACAAACATTAGATCATGGCTCAAAACAACCCCATGGGTTTGATTCCCAGGATTGATTCCAAATTAGGGCTGTGCGATATGGACAAAAAAAAAACAATCGCGATTTCTTTGATCAATTTTGCGATTTAGATTTTAATCACGATTTTGACACGCACAGACATGCTTTACAGTCATAAATGCATTCAGTGTGAATTTGAAACATATTTCCAAAAGATAACCAATTAGAGCTTTATCAAAAAGCTGTAACATGTCTCTAGAACAGACATAAGGCAAAATAATCACTAAGTAAAGGTGTAACAAAATGTCTCTTGAATAGACATATGGCAGAAAAAATAATAATAAATCCCGTGTCCAGGGATTTTTTTTGCCATGCATTGGTCATAGAGCTCTTTGTAGCGTTGCCTCAGATGTTGAACTAGATTTGTTGTGCCAAGTTCACACGTACTCCGTCTGCAGTGCGTATACAGTATGTGTATGTGGTGCAGATGCAGCACGGACTCATTTTGCTTTCGCACAGGACGCGTTTGCAGTCCGCTCCTGAGCCGCAGCTGTTTACCACAAACACAACATTTATCCATTATTTTGATTTCAAATCCAAATGTTGTTTCTGAAAATGCTTTTTCAGCATTGTGATTCTCTTTTATCACAGTACAGTAATACAATCTTTCATAGACATATTCACGTTTAAACTCAATAAATATAACTTTAACTACCACCACGAGTGCCATCTATTATTGCGTTATCTAAAAAAGTGCACTTTTCCTTGTTTTAAATCTAGCCAAAAAGCCATGTGTTGACTGTGAAACAGTAGACTTTAATTATATGCATCTATGGTGTAATGACTACATTTCCATGCCAATCCATGTTATTTTTTACTGCGAATAATGCACTGTCACTTTCAGCGCGTGCAGCACAGCAGAAATAGACTCCGTGCGGAAACGCTGCAGACGCACCGCTCCTGAAGCACACTGCCGGAACGCACCGCTCCTGAAGCGCACTGCCGGACCGCAATCGTATGCAGTGTGAACGCTCTGATCCGTTAACATGGGCGCGGAAAAAATACGCACCACTGACGGAGTGTGTGAACCTGGCGTTAAGTTTGTACGCCCACCTGGTCTGTTCTGTTTTTGTGCTTCATTTAGGCGCGCTGCATTCTGATTGGTTCGGATAGCATACTGCGGGAGGTCTGGGGCGCAGAAAATCGTGCTATAAAGTGATTTAGAAATCGCGATTTTATGACGATTTCGATTAATCGCACGGCCCTATTTCAAATGCAGCAGTAAAGTTGTATATCATGAATGCAATTGAATAACGCTTCTTCCAAATGTAAATTGGTTAGTTATTACTAAAAAAATGACTGAATCACCCCTGAAAAATCATACAAGTCTTTTCTCTCAAAAATACACGTGATCATGATTGTCACTAGCAGTGCGCTTCAGAAACCCTGCACCTTCCCCAGCTCCACCTGTATAAATCTGCTATGGGGTAATTTCATGTATGTTACATATGGTGGTTATTTTATATATGTTTATCGCCAGCAGCAGTATATCTTACATGCTCACAGCAGCATGTCTGTGGATTTATTCGCAGTAACAAATCTCAGTACTTATTCTGTCACAGCAGACTATTCCACCAAGACTAAACACATTAGCATTGCATGTATATTACGCTTAATTCTCATGACAATGCAGTCCCTCTGATTCTTTCAAATCAGAAATAGGACCTTATTTCTATTTAAAATGCAACCATAAATGTTTTAAAAAATCATTTTATGATAAGTTTTTTATGTCATGACAGAAATGAATGAATAAATGAATGAATACAATTTTAGATCACACTCTTGTGACAAATCGTAACTATTATACATTTTGGCAAATTTGTGCAATCTTATTATGTTTTCGAAAAATCTGCTTACCTCCCACTGAGGGTTTAGGGGTGGACCGTCAATGTACAAATCAAATTTGCCACCAATTCACCAAAATAATTATGTTGAAAAAGAAGCAGCTAGGAAACAGTTGGGAAACAGGGAAAAAGCAAAGCCAATGGAGAGTTCAGTATCAGCTTCCTCTATAACGTATATCATCACATAGAGGGCAAACTCTTTGACGGCAACAACACTTTTAGATCTACGGAATGGAAAAAAGAAAGACAAACTGCAAATTACTTGAATCCGTCTGAACCAAATAAGCAGTTAATTCAAAAGGCTTTTAGAATTAACAATAATAAATCTACTGCAAACATGAAATCAGAGGCACCAGGATTTGAGCAGAGAAATCTGTTAAGAATAAGCATCAGATGACAAATTCCTGGTATAACAGTTCACCAGCATGCAAAAATACAACATGTGCATCATCCGGATAGAGCTGCTATGACGTTGATGATTAACTTATTGTACTGCCTTCATTAAAAGCTGAGGGAAATGGTTCTGATTATTCAGGATTAAAAAAAAAAATATCAACTGGGTTTTTGAGTGACTCACTATGAGTAAAGACAGGCATGGATTTGGTGCTTCTACACATTTTAGGCATGAGTCACGTGTGAATCCAGCCTGCTGGGATCTGTCCGAAGATACAGGGAATCGGTATCATGTAAGTGTGATTTCAGGCCATCTCCAAGGCCGTGGCCCCAGATGCCCACACTGAGGTAAATGAGGACACGGCAGATGATAATAAGCATAGGCCATAAGCGACAGCCGCCTGGGGACACATTCTCCTGTTTCGTATCAATACATAAACATAAACATAAGTAAAAGTCCTTTCTCACAGAGTTTGAATATAAAAGCTGTTTCACATTAGCACACAGCTCTGAAATAAGGCCTTAATCTGAAACAGGCATTTTCATGTCAGAATGCATCATGGAGTTACACAGCTAAACCGCAACATCTCTAAACGACACTCAGGCGCCACAAACCTAGCTGTTGTTTTGTTCATTTCCATTTCCTCTTGACACCTTTTACAACTTAGGAGACAGGAGAGATGGAAACGTGTGCATCTTTACATTAGAGAACGTCTGTACAAAGGATCCATCCATCTCTTTTCTTGCCTTGATCCCATATGTTGTGCATTACAGGCTAATCACATCCAGACTTGGAGCCAGGGAATGTCACTCACCACCTTGGTTTTGGTTTTATTTTCCATTGCAAGTCCTGCTCTCTCAGGAACAATCATATCTGACTCACATTCCGCTGATTTCACTGAATAATTTCAGCAATTAATCTCGGAGTTAATGTCATAAATGGAATAGGAAGCAAAACATGACCTATGGTCACGAGTGGGGCTATAACAGGACTAGTCCCTGCGGTCACCCACCCAAAAGACAAACAAAAATTTATTTGACTTGGCCATTTGTGCCGGTTCAGGTCTGAGTTTGTTGGCAGTTTTGCTCAAGAATGACCTTTTGTTCTGTAAATTCAGTCACATCCAGAACACAATTTTATTGACGTGAAAATGCATCAAAAACAACACATGGGATATTGGGTAATTTGAAGGACTCAATCGAGCAAAGATTATGGTTTTCAAGGCCTTCAGCTGAGGGAAATTTTTTTCCATGAATAAACCTTTCAGAAGTCCAAAATAAACCCATCACTCTTGAATCTCTTGAATTGAGAATACCTGAAGATAGGCCTTCCCAGATGTAGGACAGAGAAAACATGGCTCCCAAGATGAAGCCCATGTCATTATTCTAACACAACCCTCAAGTGTGATAAATGGTTTGCTATTTTAAATATTTAAAGGGTTAGTTCACCCAAAAATGAAAATTAGGTTGCGTTTTACTCACCCCTCAGGCATCCTAGGTGTATATGACTTTCTTCTTTCAGATGAATCCAGTCGGAGTTATATTAAAAATTGTCTTTGATCTTTCAAGCAGTTTAATGCCACTCAGCGGGTGTTGCATTCATCAGTCCAAAAGAACTTAAATAAAAATCGCCCATCCATAAAAAAAAAGTGCCTCACACGGCTCCGGGGGGTGAACAAAGGCCTTCGGTAGCGTATCGATACGTTTTTGTAAGAAAAATATTCATATTCAAAACGTAATAATCACTTTAATGTAGCTGCGCCAACAGTTGTACACAGAAGCAGCTCCGGGAGCATGACGTATGAGTTCAGCGTTGCGCATGCGCCGGTGAGTCTCGTGAAAACCAACATTTGCTTACAGGATCAAAGGAAGCAAAGTTTCCTTACTTTAACAAAGGAAAACCAGTCTCCTCTTGGCTTATATTGAAATCCTCTGACATTCTTCTTTACAAATCCTCGTTTTGTACTTCTAATTCTTGACCATTGTTTTGTTTTGATCTCTCCGCATGTGTCACTTCTGAGCGGCGCATGCGCAAAGCCGACCTCATATGTCATTCCCCCGGAACTGCTTCGTTTACAACAGTGAGCGCAAGCTAGATTCAAGTGATTATTACGTTTTGAATATGGATATTTTTCTTACAAAAACGCATCGATACGCTACAGAAGGCCTTTGTTTACCCCCCGGAGCCGTGTGAGACACTTTTTTTTATGGATGGGCGATTTTTATTTAAGTTCTTTTGGACTGAAGCAATGCAACACCCGCTGAGTGGCATTAAACAGCTTGAAAGATCAAAGACAATTTTTTATATAATTCCGACTGGATTCGTCTGAAAGAAGAAAGTCATATACACCTAGGATGCCTGAGGGGTGAGTAAAACACAGCCTAATTTTCATTTTTGGGTGAACCAAACCTTTAACTATTACATTTACTATTTGCTAAGAATTTAGCAATATCTTTATTTTAAAATATAAAGACATTCACTTTTATTTGTAAAGTAAAACAGCAAATGTTTCTTGTCACGTAGGGTTAAATGATTTAGGTTATATTTTCAATTCAAAAAAAGCAAAATTTGACACAAAAAGTAGTTTGCGTTGATCATGTAAAACAGCTGTCAAATATTAACTTACATCACACTCTTTCACCATTAAACGCTATATAACTAATAGTATTTCTTATTTGATTAGATTAGTCTTAAGTGCTGTTAGACTGGTGAGGCTTACCAGACTAAAAATGTGCATTTATAAACCTTTTGTCATCCGAACAACAAACAGGGCAATATCAAGAATATCAAACATTAGGGACCATTTTTGATTATTGGGGGAACTTGTCCCTCTCTTTTCTCTGGTGGTTACAGGCCTGTGATATACAAACCAAGCTGAAATAGACTTTGAAACGCACTTCTGTGAATACTTTGGATCCAGCTAAAACTCTGATAAAAACTGAAACTGAAGGTCAGGGTCTTTGGCTAAGGATGTTGCAGTTGAGGACAGGAGGCTTTTACACAGTTCATGGGTCAGCTGAATCTGCAGAAACTATTTTTGGGTAATGTTTGGAGAAATCAGCACAAAGGAAACCAGAAACTGGCACAGCAAATATGCCAGTGCCTGGCTTTAAGGGATCAAGACCCTGGAAACAGTGAAGGAGAATATGCAGAGCAGTCATTTCCAGTTTATTCCCCTCTCTCTTTTACTCACTGTACGTACTTTTTACCTATTAATGTCTTCGAGTTTGGTGGTCTCATTTAAATAAATACAATTAAACTGAATGAAATTATATAGAAAGCCAAACAATGCAATCCCTCTGATTCTTTAAAATCAGACAGAAAAAATAATGACCTTACATCTATTTAAAATGATCATAAAAGAAACATTTATGGCTATAAATGTATGGCTAATTATAAAATGTTTTTAAAAATCATTTTATATTTTAGAAGAAAGAGCTTTATTGCCAAGTATGTTTGCACATACAAGGAATTTGTTATAGTGGCACAAGCTTCCAGTACACGGAGACAACAACAACACACAGATAATAAAAATGAGATGTGAATAAAATACACATGCATAAATATAAACCACAAAAAAAGAATAAATTGTATGTACAGGTGTGCTATAGATGGATCATTTATTATATGGATGGATTTAGCTATTATATGATCATTTTTTAAAAAGAATGTTTCTATTTTGTGCCCTTTAAATACATTATTAATACAAAATCGGTGTAGATCCAAACTGATTGATTATTCTAAAAATATATACACATTAACAATCTTTAAGACTAATAAAAATGTACTGGATTTATTTATTAATAATATGAGTAATAATATGAGTTTGTAACATACAGTACAGCTCTTTTGATTACACTGAGACCTATTGTGCATTACAATAGACAACTAATTTATAAATATTCTTCCATATGATATTATGACTTAAAGTCACCTCTCAGGCGTCACTTTAAAACAGTCAAACTCATATTTGTGTTATTTGAAGATTCATATATATATATATTTATATATATATGGTTAATATGCTCAGGAGGAACTCCAGGCTGTGATTAAATTCATGGTAAGGAGAAATGAAATTTCGTAATTAAGAGTTAAAGTAGTGCCACACATCAGGTCACAGCGCCAGAGAGACGTGCGGAAAAGGGGCGTGACCAGGAACGATAACCCCGCCCACTCCGCCAGGAAGACTGCGCGAGTTTTTTATAAAGGATATGCGCGCAAGTTTTGGCAGGACAGAGGGGGCTCTCTGCGGGGCAGAACTATATCAAAGACCCTTCACACACAGGAATACTCCCACCGTGCCTTAACAAACCATCGGTTTGTCAACTTTGAAGTATTTTCATCAACCCCCGATTCGACAATGACTGCGACTGTTGTGTCCTCCTTCTTCGACTACGAAGTGATGAATAAGGTAATTTATAGTTTTGGGAAGTCGATTTAAGCGTTTTAACAGTTTAAATGAGTGAGTAACAGATCAATATCTCATAATCTTAATACACAAAATGTAGCAATTGTTTTCTACATCGATGTCAACTTTTCTTGCTTATGCGCGCGTGTGTGTGCGTGCGTGTGTGTGTGTGTGTGTGTGCGTGCGTGTGTGTGTGTGTGTGTGTGTGTGTGTGTGCGTGTGTGTGT
>NW_015505219.1:2834459-2842503 GCF_001515645.1 Sinocyclocheilus grahami | reverse complement strand
GTGTGTGTGCGTGCGTGTGTGTGTGTGTGTGTGTGTGCGTGTGTTAGGAGTAGGACGAGAATCTTGCTTGTGTGCTTTTATCTAGTCTTGTGCTTCTCATGGTCTGCAGTTATTGATTGCTAAACGTATGCGTCACTTAGGCTAAAGTTGTGCATTATTTGTCCTGGATTCGATTAAACACAACACGGAGGAAGGCCACAGGTCTAGGTTTCATTTGAATTAAATCAGCGAGTTCTCCATTATGCGCAACATGTTGGGGTTAGACTTCAACTTTTAATAATTCACCTTTCTTAACCACAATAGGATTTAACCAGCAATTTTGGTTGATTTATGGCATATCAGTTTAGTTACATGTATCTTTTAAAATAATCTATAGGTCAGTTGTGAGCATATGAAGGTATCTGTAAGCAATGCAACATTGGACTGTGTGAACGCGTTCTTGCATTCAAAACAGCTGGACGGAATGAAACTGAACACAAGGCGCAAGACCTTTTAAAATGTAAACCGACGATAAAGGGGTTGTTTGCCCCAAACTTAAGAACAGTTTACTGGCCAATGCTATTCCAGTGCAGTGTTGTGTTTCTTTCTTCCAGAAAACACAAAAAGGAAATTGCATTTGGATTTAATGATAATGGATGGTGGTGTTTAAACGTCTAGCCTCAAAAAATATCATAAAAGTAGTTTATATGACTGGTAAGCAATATTGTATTATAGCTTTGTGTGAGGAAGGGGCTAAAACCTAGAGTCATTATTGCTATTAATCTTACCCTCTGCTGTTGCTCTCAAAGGTCGTTCATTTCACACATGCGTCGCTATCACGTGACATCAACCCTAGAATGCCCCTCTATATTTTAATAGAATCAACTGCTAATCATCTTTGAGAGCTAATACTGATGGGAATATTATCAGTCAATACTGACTTTAATTCTTCGCAAAGTGCTGTCAGTTGACCTAAACAGAACTGGAATATTGCTCACTATTCAGCATTGAGTTTTTAGGGCAAATAAATGACACAATAGTTCTGGTTGAACTATCGGCATACAACTTCACAAGCCACCTTGACACTCAAAAAAAAAAGTATAATGCAACAATGGCCAGAGCTGTCCAACAGACATATGTTGTCTATCGTGTTCTTATCCCCAATACATTTATACAAACTAAAGGTTTAGTAACTTTAATACCATAGAAATAGGCTTTTGTAATTACTGGTTGTGCAATAAATCATCATAGTATTGCGCACAATTTGTGCAGTTACTGGAGACGAGTCTACATGAGTCTTGTGCGTTTTCATCTTTTATGACTTAATAAAACCGTTCACTTTTTTAAGAGATTGCTTGGTAGGTTAAAAGTTCAGGGTCATTAGTTCTCTCTCTTCAAAAAATAAGCCTTAAAACAGAATTAAATCCAGGCCCTAGACCTGACCTGAAGACAGACAATGCCATCAACACATAATAAACTCCCACTGGTGGTATCTGGAGCAAAGGGAGTCATAGTCATGCCGCATTTTTGAGACATTGTTTTTTCCCCTTCACTTTCAGAACAATAAGGTGATGAGCTACAACAGTCCCCTCTCCAGTCCCCATTTACAGTCTGTCCCCACCACCGGTGCCAATTCCCCCTTTACCCCCACCGGGTCCCTGCTGGACAGGAAGGTGGTGGGTACCCCTTCAGTGGGACTCTACCAGCGCCGCCACTCCGTGTCCATTACCAGTTCCAAATCAACGCAGAACCAATTTATCAACAGCCTCAAGATGGACGGCTCGGCTTCCATGAACGGGAGCAGCAACAACAAGGAGAACCGCTTCCGCGACCGGTCCTACTCTGAGAACGGGGAGCGTCTAAGGCCGAACAGCATTACGTGCATTAGTGCCAACGGAAACAGCCAGGTTAACTCAAGCCGCTATAAGACCGAACTCTGCAGGCCCTTTGAGGAGAACGGCACTTGTAAATATGGTGACAAGTGCCAGTTTGCCCATGGGATGCACGAGGTTCGTAGTCTAAATCGCCACCCCAAGTACAAGACCGAGCTCTGTCGCACCTTCCACAGCATTGGTTACTGCCCATACGGGCCGCGCTGTCACTTCATCCACAATGCAGAGGAGCGCTGCGGACCCCCTCCTCTCTCCGCCTTCAACAAGATGGAGCGCCCCCGCCTTCATCACAGCTACAGTTTTGCCGGTTTCCCAAGCTCAGGTGGCTCCCAGGAGAGCCCGACCTCTGTCACACCTCCACCCATATTTTCCACCGAAGACGTCAATGAGTGGCCCAGCAACCCTTTCACTTACTCCAGTCAAGAGCTTGCCAACTTGTTTGCGCCCAGTTTAGGTGGCACCACTGTTCCTGATCTGCCCGGTCATCATTCTCCCACCGCACCCTCCTTCTTCAGGCCAATGTCCGAGTCGCCCCCAAGCCCTCCAGATTCCCTCTCCGACCAGGAGGGTTACCAGAGCAGCCTGGGCAGCCAGAGCGGATCCGAGTCACCTGTGCTGGACGCCACACGCCGCCTCCCCATCTTCAGCAGACTCTCCATCTCTGACGATTAAAACCTGCCCTCAGGGGTTTCAGGCATGAGAGAGAAAGCACAGAGAGAGCTGACGAGAAAGAGAGTAATTTTCCTCCTAGCAATCCCTTCCTGTCCTTGCTTTGTTTACAGCAGAGAAGTGGACTAAAGTACAGTGTTCTCGTAGCCACTGAGTCAAATCAGAAAACCTACTACCCTGTAGCATCAACCATCGGCATATTCCCAAGCCTCCCTAGACGTCTTTAACACGCCTGATGTAATGCAAAAACAATGAACTGTTCCCCTCAAGGCCCACTTAAACGTTGAGGTCTCAAAATCCTCACTGGAACATGTTAAATGAATCCATATTTAGTTCATAGTGTTCGAACTAAAAAGCAGAGTTTTCAAATTTGTTCAAGGACCTTCTTGTTCTAAGAATCTACTGAATATTACAGCAACAACGTGCTTTACAGACCTGGAAGTGCCACTTTTCTTGCGGAAGACCCTCGCCGGAAGATCCTAGGGACTTTAAGTGCCTATCAAAAAATTTGTTTCCTACTTGTTCAATCACATTGATTTTCGGAGATCTGGGGTAGAAAAGGTTTAAAGAAAGAATCAAACCCATCTTAGATTTGTATGAATCATTCTGAAAGATATTTGTACGTCTAGTGGTGCTAAATACGCTGTCACCGTGGTAATTATCCCTAGAACATGTGATCCCTTGCGCTAAAATAGTGTGTTCTGGTTGTTGGATTATGTAAGAGAGAAGATGTCCTTCCTGTTCATGTTACCACTAAAGATGTGACTTCAGTGGCCGCTAATTGTTTTATTGCAAACAGATCATTGAAATGTTCTATCATTAATTCAATATTGTATTTCCCCTATTATTGTTATAATATAGTTATTATTGCATCATTACAATTATTGTTGGTATTTTCTGTTTGGAAATGAGAACTTTCAAACTGAAATTTTTGCTTGTCAGTGCTTATTTAACTTATCAAAATGTATTTATTGCTGATTGTAAGCATTTTTTTTATTTTGTTTGTATTTATCTGGATAATGAAACAATAGAATATATTTTCCTTTATGTTAAATTATGATCTTCTGTATTAATCGTAAGATTGTGAAGACCTTTTTTTCGTTAAGTTTCAACAGTTAATATATTATACTGCAATGACATTTTGTAACTACATTTTGATTTATTTTTAAAGTGAAACTTAATTTAAAATGAGAATGCAAAGAGGATCGTTTTGCATTTTATTTATTATTTTTCTCCCTAATGTTGGACTGCAGTTTCAGGATGTTTATGCCTCTATAATCCTTTATTATTTGGCTCCGACCGTCTAGAATGTAAACCGAGTTATCTTGACAATAACAGTCCTGTGCCTGTGATTTTAGAAATCTGATGTTTAGACTGGGATCCTCTCATTAAGACTCCTTTTGGTATGAACAAATAGTAGACAATAAATGCATTATAGTACAAATCTCATGACCCTCGCAGTGGTCCGAACCTCTGATCGCAGCAGCATTTTGATCTAAATGGACGGTTAATAAGGGAATTGTTAAATATGCATTTGTGTATTTATTTTGCCCATTTTGAAACCATGTTATGTACACCAGCAAACATGTGTTGTTTTGATTTGTTATGACTCAAAATTCTTATTTATTTACAGATTTTGGACCACTTCTATACTGGCCAAGTGCCTAACAGTACATTCCAAGAGTCTTGAACCTTTTTAGGATTGTAATCCAGAGTTTTTATATAGATATTAGTTGAAATTCGGGGTTAACAGGATTGACATTGAGCAAGCTACAGTTGAATGTGTCCTATGTTAGCAGCTACTGCTGTTCACATCAATATGTTTCTTTTGTAACGACAGATTGCAGTTTAAATCAATAAAATACCTATTTATAAGCAAACTGACCGTGTCTTTTTTTTTGGGCTCAAAACTGTTTCAAAATTCGTTTTTTGTAAGTTCATCATAGCAAGGCCACTGGCTCTGATACTCAACTCTAATGCAAACAGCTGTGCTTATTATTTCATGCCATATTTTGACATTCTCTCTGGATAAATTCTTATTCCTTCACAAACTCCACAAACCTCCCAATACAGCTGAACGCTATGAGACGGGGGCCTGTTGATGAACCAGCTAAAAAGCTCAAACTGTTTTCCTGGAAAATCAAAATTCTGTCCCGGCCCAATAGTAAGGATGTGAAAAGCCCCTGAATGATGTCTTTTCCTGGCACGGATGTCCATGGCTTTTTGAATCTCATTCAAAAGTACTGGCAATGACGGGACTACTAGATAGAAAGCACAGGGCCCTTGAGAACAGACAGTTCCTGTAGTAACAGTCAGGAAGGGTCTTGTGCTGGGACTAGCAGTCTACAGTGCATGTTTGCTCCCTATGTCACCGGACAAGCATCCATGCTCTGCGAGCACTGTCAGTCTTTGCTTGGTTTTAGTTTAATTTCCCTTCGAGAGAGAATTCCTGAGGAAAGCTGTGATCATGAATACAGTCATAGCAGAGAGGGGCCAGATGGCCATCTGAGTAGTACAAAGTTTTAGCCTTTGGTCTTTAAAGAAATAGTTCACCCAAAATGGAAAATCCTGTTGTCATTTACTAACCATATTAGATATAAAAAAATTAGATATTACATTACAGTTTAAAAGTTTGGGGTCAGAAAGATTTTTAAAAATAAATTAATACTATTAAATGGATGTAAAGTAACAGTAAAGACTTTTAGATTGTTACAAAATTCTATATTTCAAATAAATGCTGTTTAACTTTCCATTCATCAAAGAATCAAAATTGTTTTTATCACAGTTATATAACTTATTTTTATATAATTGTCATTGGGTCTTTTTCATGAGGAAGTTAATAATGACATAATATACATTTTTATGTGAGGCAACCCTTTAAAAATATTACGTAGCAAAGCATAACAGAAATCCAGTATGTGTGTTTTTCATTTTTGGGAAAAGTGCTGTAACTGTTAGTTATTCTGTCAAGAACACACACTTCGCACCAGGGCTGTGGGTCACTGGGCCTTTAAGAACAGACATGAGGAATAAGGCCAAAGTCGCAGTTGAGCAATACTCACATAGACTTTGTAATTCCTCTATCAGCTCTTGTGAGTGTTTCAGAGGGCAGTGAATAAACAAAAAGAGCTCTGCTCTCGAGTTCACAGTATCAGAGGTTTGAAACGATTTGCACTAAAAGGGGCATTTCGGGGAGTTTCAAGATTAGGGAACGTGTGGTTGTTGGTTTAACCTCAAGCCAGTGCAATAACTAAATAAGCCTCAGAAAGCAGAACAAAACAAAAGGTTCTGAACAGAATTGACTTGAGGTCACAAGCAACCAATTTTATCAATTCAAAAACAAACACTGCTAAAAAAGAAAAAAAAAAGAAGAAAAGAATCAAGGCTAATTGAAATCTACTGATATTCAACATCAAGCCCCAAGCAGATGTATGCATGATCTTTTTGTGTGGCTGGTTTGTATTGTGATAACAGAATTGACTTGAGGTCACAAGCAACCAATTTTATCAATTCAAAAACAAACACTGCTAAAAAAGAAAAAAAAGAAGAAAAGAATCAAGGCTAATTGAAATCTACTGATATTCAACATCAAGCCCCAAGCAGATGTATGCATGATCTTTTTGTGTGGCTGGTTTGTATTGTGACATAGCCTGGCGTGAAGGATGAGAAGTATCTCATGACTCTCTGCTCTGATTTTTACATGAACATTTATTTTTTTCTCCAGAGCCTTCTGTTTTGCAGGGGAGGAAAGAGTTTCTTTGGAAGGAAGGAGAGTTTTCCTCCCTTCGGTACAGGCACAGGCAGCGATATCGCCGCAGGTCGACCATTAAAAGATCTGTCAAAACATGTCAACTCTCAGCCTATCAGCCCGCTTATGGGGGGGAAGGGAGGAGAGATATACAGAAAGAGGATGAAAGAGAAAGAACACCTACTCAGCATTGCGTGTTTGGCTGTCACAACTGACTTTATCTGCTGGCCGAGAGCTAAAGATGTCACCATCGTCTGCACTGTCAGCAGAATCTGCTAATGAAATCAAAATAATTAGAGTTTGGAAGACCTTGAGTTTGCATTTATTAATGTTAGAACTCTATAAAAGCTGTACTAGGAAGGACCAGGTCTTAAACATAAATACAAAGAATGTGTCAATGCGTATCTGTGCACATATACAGCCAAAAGCAAAACAAGGCGAAAAAGGAGGAACCACCCAAAATAACAGCATTGTTCATCTAATCAGACAAACTTCCCTTTAAGGCAGAGGAACCATGGGAACAGGAGTCATGGCAATAGAAGCCATGGCAACGACCAGTCAGGGTCAAGAAGCGTTTGTCCAAGACTGCTGTCTTATCACACGAGCAGCGTGAGGAAAAATACGTCTGTCAATCAATAGCTGACTGATGTTGCAGTTTTCTAACTGGATGAAAACTGAGGTAATGTTCTACAAAGTCCAATCCGTCTGCTTTGTGTCTGTCCACCACATGTTCCTGCAATGTTTAACCATGGCTTGTACCTGAAAGAAATTATAGAGCAGTCGTGGTGTTAGGAATAGCTATGGTGGATGATAAATATTAAATTCTGTATACCTCATGGTAGTCACTATAGTCTCCGAATGACCGTCGAAATAACCTTTATGTTCAAATGCATCATCACACGTCGTTATCTTCAGATAATGGACGGCATTGAGAGTTTAACTGACATAGAAAACATTAGTCACTTCACATTTGTTTACTGGCCTTTAAATAGGGCAATAACAGCCACTGCATTCTGCGGCCAAAGGAAGTTCTTAACAAGTAGAAGGTGCGGCCTGGGAAAGGTTGTAGACGAACCCCGTCCTCACTCTGATTGGCTGAAGCCCTGGATCTGTTCCTTGGTTTAAAACACTTTCTGTGTTTTCATTCCCTAGAAAACATAAAAGCATAAAAATTAATTTTGATATTTTAGTGGGGTTTAAACCATTAAAACATCTAAGAGACTAAAACGGTGAAGGGACTTCGATATAGAAAAATAGTTATTCTTTAAACAAAAAAACAGCCAGGTTGTGTGGAGTGTGCAGAGTTTTTTCAAGTATTTTACTTTTGGGGGAAAAAAACAAAAAAACAATATATATATATATATATATATATATATATATCATACACTTTGGGCGCAGTGAAAAGCACATTTTGTGTGCCTTTAGCCCTGTTGTACCCTATATATATAAGGGTACAACAGGGCTAAAGGCACACAAAATGTGCTTTTCACTGCGCCCAAAGTGTATGATTGCAGAAAAAATATATACCTTTGTATTGAACATTTATGGAGGAAGTGATTTTGTGTGAAAGTAAATAGTTTATTTTGTTTAAAAATCTTATAAATGTATGAGGTGGCATGCTCACCAGCATTGGGCAAAAGGCACACAGTATTGATACAAATAATTTAGCTAAAATAATGTTTTGTTTGATAATGTCTAAGTTAATACTTGTTCAAAACAATCACTTTAGCAAAGTTTGTACTATTTTCTGCTTAGT
>NW_015505219.1:2808928-2833083 GCF_001515645.1 Sinocyclocheilus grahami | reverse complement strand
GTACTCTATATATATATATATATATATATATATATATATATATATATATATATATATATATATATACGGGCACGTGCTGCGAAAGGCACCGCGATAACCTCCCCTTGCTGGGATGCGTCAAAAGATGATGATCTTGTATCGATGATAGCCAGAGATATTGTGAAAAACATAAATGATTTGCAATATTAAGAGGATTTGGCATTTTCAATTAATGCAGGCCGGTTCCATTCTCTCTCTCTCTCTCTCTCTCTCTCTCTCTCTATATAAAAAATACTGTCTTTAAAATATGTTAATATAAAACATATATTTTAAAATACAGAAACAAAATCATTTTAAAAAGTAAAAAATAAATAAAAACAAAGGATTTGTTTCGGATGTAAGCATCAAAACAATGCCCTACCGTATTGCAACGCATCAAAGCAGCCAATCCAACACGGTCAAAAATAACTTAAAGAGGTTGCCACCATTTAGTAAACTGTGGACTAGCTTTGGCTCTTCCTGCTGACTTGAATCGTTGTTACCAAAGGCGAGACACGTGAGGAAAAAATAAACGATCAGTCGTGGGTCTATATTCTGTCATAAATCGCATACCATTCATTGCTGAACTTTCTACCAGTCCGTTACTGGAAATAAAACTAAATTACGGGTTGATATATCCCGATCTCAATAAATTTTACACACTCTTTTGGTCCGTGAATTAGATCTCGCTCGGGACGTGCGCTGTCTGTGGAGGTTTGGCCAGGACCGGTTCCAGAATTAAATCAAAATATTTTATGTTCCGTCCATTGCCAATCACTGCTATTTCGAGAGTGAATCCCGCATAAATATGCACATGTCATTCCCGAAACTTTGCAGGGTATAGCCTATGTGTTCGAAAAACTAAAGTTTCATACAAATTCTGAATGGATTAGCCAATACCCTAGAAAGTGTGCAAAGCAAAAAAACTTAACTGCGGCGCTTTCAGCAGTGAGTGAATTCTGACAAAACGTTTCTGATTGGCCATTGCATTTAAGAAATCAACAGATATGTCTGTGATTGGTTACATTGCTCAACGCTGCAAAAACACGTTGAGGTTATTTAGCGCTTGGCTAAGCGCTCCAATTGCAGCAGGGCCGACATCAGGGATTCCATGACTAACAATTTGGGGGGGCAATTGAATAGATTCGTTGGACTAATCCTATTACATTTGGAAAATAAAAGAGGTTAAAGTGTGTGAAATATAATTTTCTCAGTGCCACTGCGTTCAACAAGACAGTCAAAATGACGTAACAGGCAACGTATTGCGCCAGTGGCATAGTGGACGGGCACCGCGATAACCTCCCCTTGCTGGGATGCGTCGAAAGACGATGGTCTTGTATCAACGAAAGCCAGAGATATTGTCAAAAACATAAATTATTGGCAATATTAAGAGGATTTGGCATTTTCAATTAATGCAGGCCGGTTACATTCTTATTTTATTAGGCCTATTAGTTACTTTTATTATTAAATTAAGATTACAATTAATTTGCCCCGCAATAATTACCACATAACTGACGCGCTGCGAGGATAACAAAAGATTAGGCTATTTACTCCTCAATTAAAATGTTTTAAAAAAGGTCTTTTCAAGAAATACGTTTCTTCTCATTTTTTTCCCCACTATGTACGGGCCACAAGATAAATATTAAGGGAATAAATTAAAACAGTTATACTGTTATCAGCATATGATGAAGTAGTTTCATCTCTGAGAGAATATGCGGCGTCAGATGCCAAAATCTCCATCATTACTCCGTCATTCCATTTTTACTTTCAATTTCTGCAGTGAATTGACTGACATTAAGATGTTCACCGGCAAAACTCTTGCACAAAGTTTGCACGTTGCTTGTGTGATATCCATTGGCTCGCCTTCATGGTTTAAAACAGAAATATTTCCAACATTGCGCTGTAACCAATTACCCCGCCCCCTGTATCGAAAACGTACCGAACCGTGACACCACTGTGTCGTGTCGTATCGAACAGTGCATTTTGTGAACCGTTACACCCCTAATATATAATCACAGAGGACTCCTGATTACTGTCAGTAAGTAATATTTTATTATTATTATAATTATAAGTACTTAATATTTTTAAAGTACGAAGACAACATGAATACAAATGATTTCTTTCTAAAACTTGGCATCTGCAAGATTTCTCTTTATCCCTTTATTTGACCTATGAGCAACCCTTTAGTGCAGACCACTGTCTCCCTAGTTTACCTTATTAGATTTAAGTGGCTCATGTTTCTGGTAAACGCTACAAAAAAGACTCAAACAGACGTGACAAGAAAAATAGAGGTTGGTTTTACTTTGGCACAGACTGATATCATACAGTATACACACACATCAATTTGAGTGAAAGTTTGCAGGAGGAAATAAGGCCTCCACAGAGCTGTTAGATTGGTCCCCCATTGTAATTTATGGTGCTTTAAGTCTTGGTAAGGAACCGAAGCGGTTAAACGTCCAATATGAATTCCCATAAAACCCAAGCAAACATACTCCTAGTGAGCAGCTGAGGGTAATGAGTGCCAAATTTAATGTGGCCAGGTTTGTGGGGGACGACAATGTAAAACATGGCTAAGTACACATCCAGCTATGTTTTGCTACTGTCATTCCTGTGGCCGTGATGCTTATTATGAAACCTCTTGATGCCCAAGCTCTAGTTTTTCATGAGAAAAAACCTCTCCCATGAGGCTGGGTGCTAGTCTTGTTTAATTTTCAGTCCAAACCTCATGATGGGGCCCTAGAATAGAAGGCAAATACATGAACACCAAACTTACAGTGAAGCCCCATTCCTACAGGCAGCGCTAAAAATCTGTATCAGTTGGAAGATCACTGTAGTTACTCCTTGCATTGCTTATTTGTATAAAGTCTCTGTTACTTGGGCTTTCACTGAAAAAGAATGATGTCTGTCGCTTTGACATCGCACATCACTATCAATGTGAACGCCCTTAAGACCAATGTACAACCTTTGAGATATATTAGCATCCCCCACACACTGGCAGCTTCCATGCTTGGAGTAATAACAGCCATGACTGATTTCTCCAGTTCCCCGTAACAATAACAACCAGTAAAACCACATGACACATCATAACAAGAGGGTTTGTATTGGATGAATCCTTCAGAACTGACTGCTGATTTCACATGGCTGGTATTCCAACGTTCTAAGCGTGAACATGCTGCTTACAAACATAATTATTTACTTCATCTGGTTGCATTTCCATTGCATCACTCTACGCCGCCAAGACTGATCCCCTCCCTGTACTACGGCATCTATTCAATCTGGAGATAAGCAAACCCATAAACATACTTGAACAAAGTGTAGACGGATGTTGACTGGATCTCCTAACAAGCCTCTATATCAGATGCAACACATTAGTTTCGAGAGGCAGCGCCCTGCTAATACCGTGAAGCAGAGTGGTCGGGAAATGCTCTCCAGCAAGTAGGCCACTCATACTCATGTGCTCTGCATTTTCCATTTGACTGCCTCTGTACAGTACAGCCTTTGTAATCACACCAGCAGCTTGAGACAAACCGTAAATGTTTACATATGCCTTCAAGGGGGCCTCTCCAAATTCACATCATATCTAGTCTTTCTCTCACCCTTTGTCACACACAGACAAGCACACACTGTGCTGTTAACAAGAATAGATGAGAGCTATTACGCTTTTTTATTACTCCATAAAGCAGAACACATGGGGCAAGTCCTTGCTAGAGTGGCGAGACAGGAAATAGCAAATGGAAACCTGTAGCTTAGGAGAGGTGTACATTGCCTGACGCTCACCGTTCTTCATGCTGCCCTCTCTGGAAATGGCATATAAGTGCTTTGAGAACTCAGTAGTTGCATGAAGTAGTACAGATGTAAAATAAGCGACCCGGTTCGCGAGGCCCAACTCGTTGAACCAGGACAAGCACAGAGCGAACAAGAGATGACTTCTCTCGAGGGCTCTCGTGTCGACCCCTGCGACTCTGCCTCTTTGATTTATGAAGCTCAGATGGAGTCTGGAGGGCTGGGAGGAGGAGATAAAAGGTTTCTTGAAATGAACACCTTAGTGAAACCTGCTGCTGTATAAGGTAACACAGAAAAGGCCCCTTCACCTGGAGCACCACAGTCCAGAAAACTTCTCATTAGGGGGAAACATCAGTCTGGGCACTGAGAAACCAGAGCTGCGGAGAACCTGTCAGCCCCATCAGAATCTGTTTTTGCACTTGAGCATGTCTTCGCAAAACAGAAATGATTTGTAAACCCCCAAGCTATTCTGGTTTCATTCGAAACAAAACCCCCACAATAATCAAACCGAATTGCTAAATTACAGAGATGAGCAGCTCGAAAAATGTCTCACAGTCATGGGAGCCTTTACCCCACAGAACCACAGCAGCTAAAGGCATCCAGATCCAACACTGATTGCTAATAATGAGTCAGTGCAGTACTGGCCAAGACACATGGTACAGCTCTCTAAAATCCCTCTACTCCTCACTCTGCTGGAAACATTGAGTTAGCCAAGGTTAGTTTCAAGTTTATCTGTGTGAAAATAATGTGAGGCTTCAGCTTAGACACGCTGGGTAAAAAAATGGTACTTTCATGTTGCCCAGGCTTCAAATAAGTTGAAAACAGGCCGTAGGTCCAGGATCCTCTGCCATGCTTTCCTTACAGAATGAAGAGTTTCGTTGTTCCCTTGTTGTTCCTGCAGATCCCATTGAACTCCCAAATCCTCCATGTGGCCTGGCAAAGGGGCACCTTAATAAGGGCCTCGTTTTGTCCTTTGTGAGCCAAGGCTGGGGACATCAGCAAAAAAATTTCTGATTCAGAAATGCTTAATTTCCTCTGTGGAGATTTGAGGACACTGCGGCTTTTCAACAGAGCCAAAATATGAAGAACAGAAAGGGGGGATTGCAGTTATGTAATTGCCCTTACATAATCTCGATATAAATTTAATGAATTGGATGATAACCACCATTGTTTGCAGGCTTGTTTTTCATTGGAGGAAGGGTCAGGGTAGTTCATGTAGCTCAACTTAACCTCATTCTTTATAGGTTAGGCCTTAGGGATCAGGAAGAAGAATCCAACTGACAGGGCTCTGTCTGTCTGAGTTTGACTGAAAGTTACTGAACAGCCAGTTTTACTTTCAGGAGTTTTGGTACCCATGTATGCAATGCCCTCAGCTGAAAGAGGAACACTGAGTCCTGGGAGTACGGACATTTGCAGCTGTGACAGGGTGAGTCATTCTGTTTAGCACTTAAATAGAAGGGGGTTTCTGTTCAACAATGACACTGACACATAAGTACAGACAGAAATCTGCACATGTGCTTGTGCGCACACACACATACACTCAATGAGCACTGGTAAAGCACCAGTACCTGTGAAACAAATTAATCTTAAGGGAAACATGGCTAATGTAGAGGCTTTCGTTTGGTACTTCCATATTCACGTGGATGCACGTGTGGCTGGAATACAGAGCAGCAGCTGCAGTCCCGAGATGTGAGCAGATGACGGTTCCCAGAAGAAAACCCGCCAGTTCTTGCATGTCTTTTCACCAATTGATCAGGCAAGGAGGAACGAATTTCCAGAAATTACCCAACACCTGGGTAAATCAGTAACCGAAATCTCAGCAGGACAGTTTTCTCAATGACTCTCTAATATGAGCTTCGGAAGTGCAAAGTAAAGTGTGAAGTTCAAAGTTGTTTTGGTGAAAATTTGGTCAGGTTCTAGCTTCTCAAACTTTTGCAAACAGGTTGGTTCTAAGTTGGTCATCAATAACAATGCAAAACACAATTATCTAGTCATTGAAAGTACATACGGTTCTCCAAAGTCTCAGCATGATATGGGGCTGCGTAAGGTTTTAGGGTTTGGTTGAGTGATGTAAAAAAATGATGATTTCTGGTGCTGCTGCTTTCAGCAACTTATTTTCTTTATAAATCATAAAGATTTTCTTCTAGAGAAAACAAGCAATTACACAACATGAACAAAATGAAACATGGCAGTCCAGAAATATGATCTTCCAAACAAAATAAAAGTAGGGGAAGGTATGGGAAAAACCCAGAATCCATGAAAAAGAGAGAAAGTAAAAGTGGAAAGGAGGAACGCTGAGAGAGGGAAAGTAAAACTGGGATAGAGGAGAGCAAATGAGAGTTAGGAGGCGGCAAATAAATGAAAAGTCGAGAAAGAGAAAGAGAAAAAGAAGAGGGGGAGAGAACAAAGCCATCTTTGTGTGAGGCACTGAAAGAGTGGAGCAGAGCCAGGGCTTAGGGGGTGTTTCACAAGAGTACACTGACTGCATTCCTGCAATGTGATTATGGCCGCATTTAATTTATTCTCATGCAGGAAACACACTTAACCCTTCACTGTCCATCGGCTCGCATCAACTGGCCTTGAACCTGAAATCTTTTCCTTTATAATTATCCAGTAAATAAAATGACCTAACGCGGCTTGCCAAAAGATCCAACTACAGACTCTGTAGTTCCTGGTGATTGCTTTACAGTCATTCATTGACTTTGCTTTGTGTTTTGTGGCGTCAGACTGCTCTAAATCCAGGCCAATTCGGCCTGAAGCGATTACGCTGGGGATTCCCAGCACTGGATATTCTTTAGGTACACAAAGGCAGATCTGAAGTGAAACTTCACGCATTTTATCTGAAACTATAAGTATTTAATGAGGAAATTTGTTATAACAACTCAAAACATGCCAACGCATGAACTTGAAGAAATTTACCTGGAGGGCACAATTTTTGGCTGATATGTAAAAAAGGGAAGATTTTTGAGAATGTGGTTGTAAAATTTATTTTTGAAGGATTGTTTGATAAATATAAAAATATGAAGGAAGAAAGAAAACTTAATAAGGTAATAAGCTCATTATAAATATACTTCCTGCATTTGTATTAAGATCATAGTAAATTTAGAACAATATGTATTTTTTTAACCAACAATTAAGTATAAACTAAAATGCTTTTTCACCATCAGGCCAAACAGTTCTGACCTTGATGAATAATAGTACAATTTTCATTAGAAAGCCGTTCAGTACAGTGCAAACACAAACCATTTCATGCTTAGATTTCTCAGCAGGGTTAGCCAACCACAATCAGTATAGGAAAGCCTTTGGTGAAAGTGCTTGGTGAAATGGTTTAGTGATGTGGCGACTCAGAATTGGTCAAATACATTTTAATCCTGATTTTAAAGCTCCATAATGAAAATAGAAAAATGCAACCATAACAGAAGAGCAACATTCAGAAACAACACATTCTCAATCCCAACTCGTCACATTTGTGTGGGGTGGGGTTAGGTGCTCCAAAATATTTATGAAAGCATCAATGTATATACTGTAAAAACTTTTGATCTGACACATAAGGAAAACAACTGAAAGCCAACAGAGTACCCTGCATGCTGAAAAATGTCACTAAAGGGGTACCCTAGACAGACCCGATGAAATTAGACTCGAGTCCGACCCGACTGCATTTATTTTCAAACCCGACAGGACCCAAAAGTAAACAGCATTGACGTGTGCACAGCCTGCAGTCATGCAGCCAGTCAGGAAAATCCCGGCGTCCTGCTGACTGATTTGGCCAGTTGTGACCAGTGGATTTGAAAAATAAACGTGATAGTTTGATAAAAATTAAATCGATAGCTTGTCATCGCTAATCTAAAGCATAACTCATGATCATAGCATAATTCATGGCTTCGCTAGTGTTGTCTGGAACCTAATCTCCGGCGAAAGGCTTCTGCACACAAAAAAAGAAAAGCCCTGCCTGAATACACAGCATAATGAAAAGAGTGAATTCTCCTGATGGATCTCATATCTATAAGATGGATTTCTGTAGGCGAGGTTACAGACGTATGATCCTTTTCTATGTGCATTTCTCACTTAACGCGAACGTGCAAGTACACATTCAGGATAGTTTAAAAGAATTCGGGTATTATCGGGTCCATTTGAAAAAAAAAAGCACATTTATTTTAAATTACCAGAGAACTGAGGCCGCTAATACCGAACCCGTGTCCGAAGCACTCGTAGAAATTTTGGACCCGAACCCGCTCGGGTCGGACCTTTGGTTTTCGGATCCAAGTGGACCCGTGAAGACCTCTACCCTGTGCATTAAAAAGTGACTCCAAGGGGTCCTGACCAAGCTAGTTGGGAGTTTTTTTTTTCAAAAACATCACCCGTTCAGCCTGATAATGAAAATTACTAGAATCAATACAATTCTTCTGAATGATCTAATTTTAGGCAACAACAAAGAGAATTCCACATTAAGTCATTTCAAAAGATCTGCACAGAAAGCATAAGTAATTTCTTCAGACAGTCTTGCAGAGTGTCTTGGACAAACCTTGATTTGTTTAGCCAAATCAAGACTTGATGGTCATGGCTGCTAACCTCTATGGTTAGGTCCGTTTCCCAAATCCTGGAAGACCACACACAGATCTGTCAGCTAGAGAAGACAACCCCTATTTTGACGGGCCCACCCTAGCTCCCTCTATGATTCTGTGTGTTTACACCTAACACAGAGAGAGGGAAAATTAGATAATGAAGAGAGAGCAGCACATCATTGGGGTTGACCACTCCCTGAGGCCACAAATATAGTAGCCTACTCATTCTCGAGCCACCTATTCATATATTCTTATACATGCCCCTCTTCAACAACTGCACTGATCTCCACCCAGTTGCTGGGAATAAAAAAACAGGAGCAGTTGAGAGAGAAAGGGTGGGTGGGGGGCAAAACCAATGCTGGACTAAATAAAATCTCCTCGCCAAAGGATCAAAGCTGAACTTGGCAATTTAATTCCAAGAGGATATTGCCATTCCCAAAGGCTTCCCTTTGCCTCCAGCCATCTAGGCCTGTTACCCCTCTCATTAAAGGCACAGTCTTAAGCTGTAGTGTAGCAACCGGAGCAGCATTATCCCAAACCTGCTTTTCCCTGCCCATTACGGAAAGAAAGTTCTGTCAGTCTAACCACAATCCAATGAGGTTGGACCAACACTACTGTCATTTAGATGTATTACATAACAGTTTTCCAACAGAACCAAATAGAGCATAGGCGGGGCTAAGGACAATTATAAAGTCCCATTGTTTTAGCTGTGCCAGTACAGCGGAGTTCAACTTTTTAGGAAACATAACTTTTTTCAACGAGGCCAAGTATGCAGCTGGAGCGATGACTGCAGAAAATTCAGCTTTGCCATCACAAGAATAAACTACACTACACAATTTTGTGATGCCTAAACATGTAGCATTTGTGTTTTTTTATTTTATTTAGACAGCAGAATAAATTAATAATAATTTCATTATTAATAAATTAATAATAATAATCAGCTGTAAGTGAGCTACATCACATCAATGAAACCACTTAGCTACTGTTGAACAAAGCTTAAAAAACAATATTTGCTGTGAGCAATAGGTCAAGAGAAACAATTATACAATGACAAGCACTGTTTAGATGTTTCGAATCAGCTACTTGCTAAGAGTTCAGCCAGAGTGCAATATTCAAATGCAACATCATATCAAGAGCAAAGGGCTGTGAATCTGGTACAGAGAGGGTATAATTCATGTTTACAGAATAAGGGCTGAGAGGTGCACATAAAATTTTAACTGAGCAATACTATATATTAGGAGGCAATCCGAAAGTAAACTTTGGGCAAAATTATGGGGACATGTGTTGAGATAGTGAGAAACATAATGAGAGAGAGATATCTAAAACGGAGAAATAGACAGCTAATCCCTACAAGCAGCTGTTGTGTTCTGACCGACACCAGAAGCTGCCATCTGTGACCTCACTAACACTGGTGTAAAGGTTAATCATTAAAGTGCATATACACCAACACTCATCTCTTAGGTACAGAGGGGTGTATGACTAACCCCATGACAACCCCAGTTTATCACAGGCTCACACTGCAAAGCTACCCTGAATCACGCTTTGAGCATAAGGAGCTTCATTTTCTGCATAGAATTCAAGTACTACTTCAAATACTAAACCTCAAGAACACGATCCTCAAGATATTTACTTATTTATTTTTTAATCAGGGTAGTTTGGAAGAAGGCTTCACACATCATTAAAACCTGTGCAAAGTATTGCTGAGGCTCTAGGTGATGACTTCCAGCCTCTGATACCCCACTCGGGTTAAGCCCAAAGTATACGCGAGGGTCCGTGGCATACAGTGTGCGTGACGCAAATTTCGTCACCAGAATAGTACGCTCGTTCTGTATGCGCACCACTCAATTTTTAACATAACTTCTGGAGACAATAGCACAGACACTGGAAAAAGATGAAACTTTCTAGAGCTCACGTGCCAGCCACCTGCATTCTTGCATGCTATCAAATGGAGTATACTTTGAAAGGCTTTGCATTTGACTGCATGTCTTGGTCTTGTCTTGGACAAAGTCTTGACTTATACTCAATCCTCCTCTTGTCTTGGTTTTAACTCAAACCGAACCCTCTTCTGGTCTCATTCTTGAATTAGACTCGAATGAGCTGGTGTTGGTAACAACATCGCCAGACATCATTCATTTATTGATGACAGTTGCCAATTTTTGATGACCCAAGCAACAGAGACCACTGGCGATGCAACAAAGCCAAGCAGAGTAGCAAAACAATGAGGCAACAGTGCTGCAGATTTGGGGCATCTCGCATGCATCTCAATTCAGATTCCTAAGCTACACTACAAACAAAAAAAAAAAACACTTGAACTACCTACCCCAGTGCACTTCACTGCTTCCTATGCTTTACGTCACCATGGCACTTTCCACGAGATAAGACTGTCCAGGGCACTTCAATGCTCTGTCAACTACAATAGTGGAAAATGTGAAGTTTTTTGCTCCTTGGTACTTCAAGACGATATGGAGTAAGTGATTCATCAGCTAGCAGAGTTCTCAGCAGCAAGAGCACAGCAGCAAACATGTGACTCATTGGCAGGAATCAGTGTGTTTGATGTCCTTACTCTTGTCCGACCAGGATAACATCGAGGCACACCATAGTTAGAAGGCTTTGCAGTAATTTTCAATGATTGGTTCAGTTAAAGGAGCTCTTGGGTAACACTTCATTCTTCGTTCTTCTCCACCTTTGGCACTTCACCCATTGTGTATACACATGAGCAGATATGCAGTTCCAGTAGACTAGGGGTTGCCAATCCTGCTCCCGGAGAGTTTAGCTCCAACCTGCCCCAACACACCACCTTGGAATTTTCTAATAATCTGGAAGACCTTGATGATCGAATTCAGAATTTAATTAGGATTGGAGTGGAACTCTGCAGGATAGTGCCTCACCAAGAACCAGACTGGACACCCTTGCAACAGACTTAATTGCATGCTCAGGAAAGGGGCTAGTCAATTTTTAAATTGTAGTGGAGGAAAGTTAATGCTGAGGAAACCTGCTCCTGGTTGAGGGAGGTGATATAGCGGCCCATTTCAGTAGATGTCTCTTGGCTGTTCATTTACAAATGAACAGGAAAATGATTGCCTTCAACACAAAGAGAAGGTGTTGATGGTCCATGAAACAGTCCATGGAAACCATTTCTAAATGTCCTGGAGGTGCTGCCCAATAATAATTAGCCATTTAAAGACAATCTACATGAATTTAGAAGGGGTGCCAGTGTCAATCTCTGTGGTGGTGGATTGCCACATGATACCCAGTAGTGCTGCCACAATAAAAAGCTACATTCATATCCATCTCATGGATTGACCGGGTTATGCCACTGGCTATGAACATACAGGAAACCTAGCATGTCTCAATAAGATTTGCACATGAGTTTCTTCCAAATAGGCTACAGAAAGTTTGTCCATACAACTTCCTTTGTGGCCTATACCATCTGTTTTAGACATTCCGTCTTTAGTTGAAGCGAATTTACCTTTGCCAAGAATTCAGGTGTGACAAGTTCAATCATTTCAATTCGATAAGAATGAGACCAAGCTAGACTTCAAGAAAAAAAATAAACTTCAGCAAGATGCACAACATTCATCATCATGTTGTACAGAATGTTGTACTCATATATTCAAATGACTAGCACAGAAACACGTTTTTTTCAAGTTTCCCGGCAGGACATGAGTGGTACACCACAATACATCCTCTTTGCCAAATGACAATTCTACCAGAGAACTATTAAAGTACTAAACCAATACTCAAGTCATTCTTTAATGACTTGGCCTTGGGCCTTAGCTGGAAGCAAGCACAACATTTAATTCAAATATATTGGATTCATTTGTAGAATTCTTCTTATGTGCATGCTTAGTTCTTGATTTGAAAACATTAATAAAAAGGAAACCATGATAAACCACAAGTAACAAACGAGGAAGCGAAAGGCGTCCCATTACAGAAATATGTTTTACAATCCCTCAGACTGGATAACAATTCAGAAATTCATACAGTGGAAATGGTAATAAAATACCTCACCTCATTTTTTTTGAGTAATGACAAATAGATCTGACTCTTGACTCTGTAGTAACTGATCCAACACTGCAAAAAAAAGTATTTCCTAATAAAAATAAATTAGGTTTAAAGCAAAAATCTTTAGCACTATTTCACACATGTATCTTTCTCAGCCCACTTCCCACTGACCTCATTCAAACAAAGGTTTCTATATACATTAGACTTAAGGGTAGACCCTGACTAGTTAGGCTTTGTTAGATAAATAAAGCTCAAGAGTTTTGTTCTCAAAGTGGGAACTGGCAAATCTTAGGTGATTAGCAGCTAATCTGTTACCATTATGAAAAGGCTTGTTTGTGATTAGTTGATAAGACATATGAGGCATACGTTTGTTCTTACCTTTCGTTCTTTTAAAAATATGATGTGTACAGTACTATACACTGTATTACTATCAGCATTATGACCTACATTATTCATAGTGATACATTTGCACACACCTTTACTAACACGTTGATATAGGTGTTTTGAGAGTCTTTAGAGCTCATTATGTGCGGAGTTATTAAATGAATGCTCCTGATATTTATTTAGGCGTGAAGCTCTAAGCTCAGTTAAATGAATCAGCGTGTGCTGAATAAGACTGAGAGGACTGAGAGACATATTCATGATTAATGCCAGCATGCTCCTATCATCTGGGGCTACGGCATTTACTGTAATGTATGAAAGCAGGTTTGAGTCACTTCTCGCTCATGGTGAGATGAAAAGGGCGACCATATGGAGACAGACAGACAGATAGACAGGCAGACACAAGCACACACAGTGCCGTCCAGCTCTTCTATTCTGCAATGACAGCATGTTCCATATGTGCTCCATGGTGAGTCCCAGCAGGCTGTTAAACAATCCTGTATCCATAAGTGAAATCCCAGACATTTGAGATCTAGGGTAATATCTCTTTTGTTCCTTTCTCTCCTCTCCATTCTGCCTTGTAATAGGACTGCACGAGTATGACAACAATTATCGATTATTTATCCTAACAGTACAATCAATATATTTTCATTAATAGAATTTACATAATTATGTAATTATTTGTATGGATCAACTGCATGTCATATTCTTTGCTTAGTTAGCAAATCAAAAAGAAGCTGAGAAGTATTCCTCAATTTATTAATATTTCAGTTATTGATTTGTACAAATGCTTTCATTAAAAACTAAACGGTTCACACTGCACAAAACCACTTATGACTTATAGGTCACTTATTTACACACAGTCTACACCTTACAATGAACCCAATCAATTCCAAATGAACACCGATGCTCTTTTTGGATCTAAAATTTCTATTATGCCACCATGAACGCAAGTAAAACATGAAACAATAAAGAAAAATATTACAATAGCGTTCAAAGGTTTGGGGTCAGAAATATTTGTAAATATTTAATATTTAAATTTTAATTTTATGCTCACCAAGACTGCATTTATTTGAATAATAATAACTACAGTATAATAATTACTACAGTAAGAACGGTAATATTGTAGAATATTATTCCAATTCAAAATAACTGTTTTCTATCTTAATATATTTTAAAATGTAATTTATCCTAAAACTGAAATTTTAGCATAATTGCTCCAGTCTTAAGTGTCCTTTAGAAATCATTCTGATATGTGGGAATAAATGTTGAAATGCATATCAGAATGATTTCTGAAGAAAAAAAAAATGTACTGACTCCAAATATTTCAACACTATGGGAAATGTGACAGATGGTGAAAATTGTTCGTCTTCACATTTTTTTGACAAAGTCTGATGTAAGAAGACCTATGGTTTTGTTTCTTGCCAGGAACTTTCACTTTAGGCTTATTGGAAATTTTAAACACTGAGATTACCTAACCATCTCACAACTTCCTTTAAAATCACATAAAAATGTCTCATGACACTTATGGAAAAGGAAGTTATGCAACATGGAGGGATGACAGCAATACAGAATGAGTTAAAAGTAATGAGATCATTTATCGAGATGAGGCATCATTGACTGGTGCGGTACAGTATGTCATGGTAAACATTCAAAGGTTAAGGGCCAAAATATTTATTCCAAGTGCATGTTTTTCCATCGTTTCTAAATGAGAGACATCTTGTGTTTTTAAGTAGTTGTGTCCTGTTGAAAACAGTAAAAATAACTTTAAAAACATTGTTCCACTCCATCCAGCTGTTTTGAACGCAAGAATGTAATTCACATAATTAAAAAAAGTTAAAATAATAATACTTTTATTCAGCAAGCACGTATTAAATTGATCAAGAATGACAGAAAAGACTTTAACATAGTTATAAAAAGTTTCTATTTTAAATAAATGTTGTTTTTTAAAATTTGTATTCATCAAATAAATTGCGGGGGAAAAAATCATGGTTTCCACTAAAACATTAAGCACCACACCCATTTTCATTTGGGACAATAAGAAATGTTACTTGAGGACCAAATCAGAAAATTAGAATTATTTGTGAATGATCATGTGACACTGAAGACTGGACTGCACTGGACTAGGCTGAAAATTTAAGAAAATAAATAAATAGGAAAAAAAACACAGTTACAGAAAGTAAAAAACAAAATTTTAAATTATAAAAATATTTAACAATTACTGTTTTTTACTGTATTTTTTCGATCAAATAAATACATCCTTGGTGAGCATAAGAGACTTCATGTATCCACATCATATATATCACAGCTGGAGGAAGAAGTGTTTGTTTCAGATATATAGCAGGAAGTTGAGGTTTGTATTATTTTACTTATTTGCATTAGCATTTTTGGCATCACCCATACGCCAGTAACCAACCATAATTATTTCTGGATTATAGTGAAGTACAGAGACGTGTTGGGATTAAATATTGGCAGGACGCATTAGTGTATGCGTGTGTGATTGACTTGAGGACATTGTGTAAAGAGCTCAGAGAGAAGTGTGTGAATAGTGGCTTTTCTCACACAGGGGCTTTATTTGAAGCTGGCAGGCCTTGCGCGCCACACATCAAAGATGCACTTGTTGAGAGAGAGAGAGAGAGAGAGAGAGAGAGAGAGAGAGAGACTGATTAACACAACTGATGCAGAGAGCCAGACCACAGCAAAACTATTCAATAGCTGGATTGAACTGGACACACATAAGACTCTCTCACTCTCTGACATACAAACACTTCATAGAGAAGCTCTGTCAGCAAAATACAGAAATAGAGAATTGCTTAGACATAGCGATGCATCAAAAGCCAAAATTCTTGGCCGAAACTGAAAATTCAGGACATACTGGGCCGAAAATTGAAGGAAAAATAATTAAGTTAGATGTTTGTTTGAAATAAGTAAGCAAATTCGAAATAATATCATATATATCTCTAAGTAATTATTCTTCCTTTAGGTGAATGTACTACCATAATATCAAGGTTCAGTATTTAAAATATTGGATAATATTTGTTTATTATTGTACAACTATATGTTTATGTACTATATACTATATGTATTATATGTAATTATTGATGTTTGGCTAATGTAAGCACATTTGTACCCTATAAAGTGCATAACAAAGGATTTTTTATTTACTTATTTAAAATAATACCCCAAATGTCTGGGGTACATACCGATTGATTGATTTTTTTTATATATTTTACAGAATCCTGAAAAAAAAATACTGTATCAAAGTGTTTGCAATATTATGCAGCACAGCTGTTAAACAAATGTATTATGAAGGATCATGTGACACTGAAGAAAATTGAACTTTGCTATCACAGAAATTCTATTTAAAAAATATATCAAAACAGAAGCAAAATAAATTTGAATTGTATTAATATTTCACAGTATTGTTGTTTTAACTGTAATTTTGATCAAGTAAATGCACCCTTGGTGAGCATAAGAGACTTTGAAAACATTTCCCTAATATTTATCCATTGACTATAGCCATTCAACATTGCATTATAATTGAGAGCTATCAATATGAACATTTATTAGACTTAAAAATAGCATCTAGTTTAAGTGAACTTAAAAAAAATTTCACATTATTACAATAATTGTAATAAATGTCATATTTAGCTACCCGTGCCCTTCACCAAGTCGGAAATATACAGAAATTGAATAAAGTTAGCAAACACTAAATTCTAAAATAAAAATAGTTGAATCCTTAAAGCTACAAAGGTTATTGATTTCCTCTTTTTTCTTTTGTTCTTTGATTAACAGACATCACAGCAGCTGGGTTATTAGGTTATTTGGCTGCTATTACTTTAAGAGCTGCTGCTGCTGAACATGACATGGACTTATACTATGCCCTAAAAGTATGTACTCTTTTAGTGAAGAAAAAGTACATACTTTTGAGTATGTAGAAGAATAGTAGGCAAGCATTGGGACATACTACTTTCGTCATAGCTGCTTCTTTAACGGACACTCTGTTGCTTAGTTACGTGCATTCTGTGACTGTTTAAATTGCCCTGTCAATCATCTTGTCACAGTTAACATCATCCACATTTCGTTTAATTTGATTCCCTACCGTATTGGAGAGAAATTAAGAGGTACGTTGATCTGCTAGTCGCAGGTCTATCATGCCGAGAACTCTGCTCATGTGTTTGCATAATGATGCATTTAAAAGTTAATGACCAAACTTATCAATATAAAAGTTCACAGTGTTGCTGCAGATGAAATATAATGTGGATAACATTAAATTAATATTTTCATAATATTGATTATGTTTTACTAAATTAATTGTATTAATTTAGGTTAGCCCCTTAACTGTCATGCAGGTGCACTATCCAAACTTAAATTGTTGTAATTTATGAACACTTTGGAATACAGACATAAGGTTGCTCTCTTTTTAAAGAAGAAAATCAGCAGATTATCGCAAAAGTGGAATTAAAAAAAAATTTAAGTATCAAAAAGTTATGGTAGTTTAAATTTACTGTAAAGAAAATTACACTATATTCATTTTATTTTATATATAATATTTTACATAACAGGTTTTACTCTAAAATTGGTATACAATTAAAGCCTTATGTCTAAATAAGTTATGTTCCAAATTTGAAGTTGATATGAAAAAAAATTGAGGTTCCTGTGAGATTTTATTTAGGGCGTTGTACCACAAACAGCCACCGGGTGCCATTCAAACTCTATTACATTTTTGAATGCATTTTTCTGTCACAAATGTCTAGATTTATCTGTCAATATTACTTCTATCTCAAACTATGATATATTTTTTGTCACGATTATAAAAAGTTTTGATTGTAAAAGAGCGTAATGCATTTTGTAATATGACACTTGACACCGCCCACTAAGGGGGAGGAGACCGCCAAAATATTTAAAGTACCATTTCCATGGTTTCGCAATGTCCGATTTCAAAATGGTTTTCACAGGATGAATCTTGGGCTTCTAAGCTTTCTAATGATATATGATGATTACTAAAAGATTTGATAGAGAAAAAGGACAACAAAAAAAGAGTGCCAAGCATCCCACAGGTGGGACGGTGACAGTTAAGGGTTAGACATTGATTATTTTTCACTCAAATCCCTTTCTCTACCTGTCAGTCGGTCGCGTATATCCGCCATGTTTGTAGTTTTTAACACTTTTTATGCGTGTTTGTAGTTCTAATCGAATCCTCGTTCACCGCCTAATGTGTTGTGGGCAATATTAGCCGTTAGAGTGTGCATCGATTTGCACTTCAAATTCTAACCAGAAGTAGTAGACCATCCGGGAATCTTTGGCATACTTTTTTTTAAACGTACTATGATTTGGGACATACTGATTCTATTTTCGAATACTATTTAGGATGGATAGTATGCGAATTGAGACGCAGCAACACATTCTTAAAAGTGACTCATATATAACATACTTATCTGCATGCACATTTTTAAGGCAGCTTTAATCGCCTTTATGGTAACTTCATGACTTAATTGACGACATAACAATGACTATGACATTGCATGTTTGTAGTTTATTTTGCACGTTCTCGTCACCTGTACTATCCCACGCAGAGGTGAGATATATATTTTTTTCTCTGACTTTTCAAATCCGAGCTGATTTCAGGTTGAATATCCAATTAATCAACAAAATTATTAAAACAATTAACAGAATAATTGTTAGCTGCAGCTTTAAACTTTTTTTTTACTACATTTCTCATACAAAAGCTACAACAGCTCTCTAAACAAAAGCACCAAATGTGCTCATTTAGTGCTTGCTTCCTCTAATAAAACCCAACAAAAACAAGAACAAGCTCCTGAATGTGAGCTCATATCAGCTGTGGCACAGAAATTAACAGGAAGTGTGAGCTGTTTGATTAGTCTTTGTTATTAAATTATGCTGAACTGATACCACCGATATCAATCATAGCTTTCTGTAAAAATGCATAAGCAAACGACTTCAATTCCAAACCCCAAAATGAACTCGGGTACATCAAGGTGAATTACTTTTGAATCCTCTTCCAAGTGCTGTTAAAAATCCACCACACATACACCACCATAAACCTCTGCCGAAGAGCCAAAACATTCCCACTATGTTTTTCCTCTGATATCCTGTTTCCCATTAAAGTTTTGTGGTGTTGGGAATCCACACAAACCGCCGCGAGGTAAGCTGTGAAGCCCACAGATGAATTCAAATGGTCCTGACAGGACAGCCAGAGGTCCTGGACGTTAAAATGCAGTGGGCAGAAGTTCTGACCCAGAAGGTTTAACAACACAAACCACACACACAAATGAGTGTATTTGTCTTATTAGCATTTTTCAAACCAACCGTGGTATTTTTTTATGATTCAGATTACTGACACTCAGTAAAAAAATTTGAGTTGTGACTTTCAGTTACTAAAATCTAGATTAGGCTGCAACAACTGAAATCTTGCATGACTAAAACAAAACTTAACCTCAAAAGATATATATATATATATATACACACTGTATGACCTAGTATGACCTAGATCAACAAAAAAAATCCCTTAAACATTTCAATATACCGAATTAATGCCGCCTATACAGTTCCTGTGTGAAATCATGATTACTTCTTTAAGAATCATTTTCATTTCCACTGGTACTTAGACCTGTACTTACCTGCCTTACATCGGTGTCATGTTTTAGCATGACATACTGTGATTATTTCAGGAGATTACATGGGCATGAGTTCATGAGGTGCAGTTGTGTCAGTATGCTGTCTATCTAGCACACTCACCCTCAAGACGGATGCCCTCCTTCTGAACGGTGTAGCTCAGCACGGCAAAAGGGGCCACAGGTGATTTGGCTATGACAATCTAAAACAAGAAATAAGAAGAGATTCAGAATGAGTAAGGGAAGGGCTCAGCGTCACTTCAAGGCCATGATATCAATATAAGGCCAAAGTTTAATAACTAATAATTAAGGCGCACAATGGACTCAGTATTATAATATATTCATATAATAATATTTTTATAAATATTCATACTGCATTTAGTAAAAATGTGATACTGTGAAATATTATTACAAGTAATATATATATATATATATATATATATATATATTTTTTTTGTTTTGTGATGAAAAAAAAAATATATATATCTCTATTTAAAAATGAATATTAATATATTTTAAAATGAAATTTGTTTTGTGATGATACTTTAGAAAGTTTAGAATTTTTAAAATGGAATATATTTCTGTGATGTAAAGCAGAATTTTTGGCATCATTGCTCCAGTCTTTAGTGTCACATGATCCATTAATATTTTTGAGGAATAAAAGTTCAAAAGAACAACATTTATTTAAAATATTTTTGGTAAAAATGTAAGTCTTTACTGATCAATTTAAGGCAACCCCTACTGAATAACTATAAATTAATTAATAAAAAAAAAAAACTGACCTAAAATTTTGAACAGTAGTGTACAAACACACAAAGAGCCCAAATGAAGATATTTAAAAAGTGCTTTAAAAGATAATGTATTCTTTATTTTGATTTCATTTTTATATTTTAAATAAATAAATGAGACAACGTTTACATTTTTATTTTTAAATAAATAACCACAAAATTTAGTAAAGTCAGGAGACACTTGTTTTCCGCCAGCTTATTTTATTTATCTATCTAAAATAATAATAATACTAACAACAATAATATCTCATATAATACAATAATATTTAATATTATATTATATTATAATATATATCATTAATATGATTTAGTAGACTAAATTAACAACCCTAATAATACTACTTGGATTTAAATTTTTCACATGACTGTACTCTTTCCCCTCAGGCAACAAATAAAGGCATTTACGTGGCTGCTACGTCAATGGGCATAAAAGCAATCAAAGGATCCTGGAAAACAGCCTGTAAGAAAGCAGCAGCATTGAGTTACCAGACTCAGCAGAGGCTGCCGGCAACCTGCGTCACTGCCTATTAGAGATCCTTGCGAATCTACATAACTCTTTTTGCCATCAGCCTCTAATATCGAAACTCTGCACTGGGGTGTGGCATGTTCAAAATTAGACACCTTAGTAAAAAACATACTCATCAAAACTCAAAAGAGGAAACGGAGTGAGATGAAGGACGCAACTGTCTGCTAACTGTTGCGTAAACACACGTCGGAAATGATTCAGACTCCCGAACATAAGTAAACAAACGAAGCTTTTGTGACTTCTGCTTAATATGACTGCGGTATTCCTTAGGACTTCATGAAACGCTTTTCTGTCTCAAGTGAATCATCCACAGACTGCAAGCCTCGCTCTAGGCTTATTTGTATAATAAACCGGCACATTTAAAGGGATATCCGGTTACCTGTGGTTAAGAATGAGTTAGTTTTTAAAAACCTGCTGCCAGTTGCTTTGTGTGAATGCAGTTCCTTACTGATGCACCGTGACACACAAACACAAAGCTTTCTGGTCACCCAAACCAGCCCAGTTCTCCCAAACGCACATCTTTCACGTAAGGAAGTCGCATGACTTTACCTTTAAGGGATAAATTCCTCAGTAAATGGCTGAAAAGCAGGGAGTTTCTGAGGGTATTTTTTACTGAAGTGGCCTTGCCAGAGCTACTGAACCGCACAAAAGAGCCAGGCACCATTGCCTTCCTTGTGTACCAGCAGTTTTGGACCACTGCCTCTCTATCAGTGCACTTTTCTTTAGGTGGGAGCTCAGTCGGAAAAGAGAAAAACAAAGTCCTCAGGGCTCTAAGGGTGTGAAGGCAATGAGGTATGCCATCATTTGACAGGATGAAAGCAAGTAGGGTAGGCCTAAAAATGAGAGGGCTGGTGGAGTAAGCAATTTTCTTTCTTAAGCTTGTCTGATGAGAGCAGTTTTATTCCCTGTACTGACGCATTTCCTGGAAGCAGGAAGTTTAGGTGGGACATATCGAAGATACTGTCCTTTAAAAAAAATAAATAAATAAAATATATATATATATATATATATATATATATATATATACACATATACATATAACAGTAAAATCATGATTTGCAAGTTGCTAATAAGTTTAAGGTATTGGGGGAGGGACATGATCATTCTAGAGAGAATATAATTGGACAAAAAGATTTTTTAGATGTGTAAAAAAGAAAATTTTTAATGTGTATATTTCTACTTAAAAGGATAGTTCACCCAAAAATGAAAATTATGTCATTAATTACTCATCCTCATGTCGTTCCAAACCCGTAAGACCTCATAAGACGTTCATCTTCGGAACATGGATTATTTTACCGATCTCCTTGCTATGTTTCTGTGCCTTGATCGTGTAAGGATACTTTCTGTCTATGGGAGAGTCAGAGAGCTCTCAGATTCCATCAAAAATATCTTAATTTGTGTTCCGAAGATGAGCGAACGTCTTACAGGTTTGGGACGACATCAGGGTGAGGAATTAATGACAGAATTTTCATTTTTGGGTGAACTATCCCTTTAAGATTTTTGTCACCTGGTTAGGTGTTTTTCGGTTGGTTTTGCATTTGTTCGTTAAGTCATATCAAGTTTGCTTCCCTTTCATGGGAACTTCGAACTGCGTCCTATAGGGGTCGCTATGGGGAATGCCTCGTTGTGACCCGTGTCTGAAGCATACATTGAAAAAACACCAACTCGTTGGCCGGCGACAGCCATGACATCACTACCGGTGCGACTATAATATAAATAGGCGCTGGGAGCACACATCATTCTCTTCTTCGTCTTCATTGACTGTTCTGTTTGAAATGTGCATTTCCAAGGAAAAAGTAAGAGCTATCTCCATTCATTATGGCGATCTCAGGTGGACCTGGCCGATGAGTTTAAAGAGGGGCTTTCCCTCTCGCGCTTATCGGCGGTGGGCGAGAGACAGCCATTGGAGGATGATGTTCCCTCTTTAACATCATCTGATCCAGGGGCCAGTGCTCTGCTGGGTTCAGCCCAGGAAGAGCAGGAAATGGATGAAGAGAGGGAAGAAGCTGAGGCTGAGCCTTCTCAATCCTCCTGCCCTGCGTATGATGAGCTCTTAGAGGTTATGGATCTCGCCACAGCGAGGCTTGACTTGCCGTGGAAGCGGACTAAGGAAGTGATATTGCGAGATCGTCTCGAGGAAGGTTATCTTTCTGGCCATAACCCTCCAGCTCAGGTAAGCCTTCCTTTCCTTCCTGATCTCCATACTGAGATCGAGAAGGAATGGAAGAGGCCGTTTTCCTCACGCATCCATCGGTTTCAGCATACCAGTTATGCGAATATCGAGGCAATTGAATGGCAGGGCATACGCAGCAGCAGGTCAGGCTGTTGCTTTGCTGCACACTATGGTGGTGCTCCAGGCATACCAGGCTGACCTGCTGAAAGACCTGGATAAAGGCGAGGGCCTTTCTTCTGATGAGATGGCTGAATTGCGCCGTACCACGGATCTTGCTCTCCGTGCTACCAAGCAGGCTGCCTCTGCCATGGGCAGATCTATGGCGGCAATGGTAGTGACGGAGAGGCATCTGTGGGTAAACCTGGCAGACATCGGGAAGAAAGAAAGGGGCTTTCTTCTCGATGCCCCGGTTTCGCCCTCTGAACTTTTTTGTACATCCGTTGAGATGGTGGTCGAAAAGTTCAGGGAGGCGAAGGCGCGCTCAGCATCCTTCAAAACCTTCATTACACGAAGGTCCAGGTCTGAGCCCGAACAACCCAGGAGTCCTGGCCCGTCTCGGTTTGAGGATCAGAGACGAGCACAGAAGGCAAGTGTCGCGACTCGCGCTCCTCCTCCGCCTGCGGGTAGGGGTAGGAAGTATCGTGGGTCAAAGGGAGGTAGGCAAGACCTAAGGGATGTGATCCAGACAAGGCGTCAGCGCTTTCATCCAGATCAGAGTTATACTTAGGTATCCATCTACCCTTTTCTTCCCACCATCTCTCCACCTGACTGAGGTTAGGTGGAAGCTTCCTGTATAACAGTCTCCTACTGGACCTATGATGTTTTTGGTTGGTTCTATGGCTAAATCATAGTAACCACCTTACTGATGGTCCGGTCTAGAGGCTTCTCCGGACAGAGCTCCGACGCGGGAACCATGGTGGGTGAGTACGATCCATGTCTAATATATGTATATATGAATATATATGTGTATCTAATGAGACTGGTGGTTGTGTGTTAACCTCTGCTAGTTTATTTGTAGGGCTTCCCGGGACCTGTGTGTTCTGTCCCTTTTCTAGGATAAGTCCTCGATGAGGCCCCCTCTGAAAGCCAGGTTCGGAACCGGGTGCTCGACTTGCAGTGTTTGTTTCACTCGTCAATATATGTCCAGACGGTAAGAAAAGCTGGGTTTTCGGCTTCATACTTCCTGGATCATGCGGCCATAACACAGGATTCTGCGGGAGCCTTCGTGATCATCGGGCCCCGGCGCGTCACTGCAAAAATTTCCTGGACGTCCAGGCTGGGGTT
>NW_015505219.1:2793680-2808758 GCF_001515645.1 Sinocyclocheilus grahami | reverse complement strand
GAATGAGCAACGTTATTCCTCTGAATTCGGAGTTCTCCTCTCACATGAGAAGTTTGAGTTCTCTGTTTCTCCAGAGCACCTGGAACCAGCAGCATCAGGTGAATTAGGCCCTTCCTCTGCCTCCCTGATGCGCTGAGTGTTTGGCTAACTTGCAGTATGCTTACCCTTCTGATTTTACAATCATGCTGCAGGTCGAGCCCCCTCTCGTTGAGAGCTGGGTTTGTGCTCCCTCAGCCAAGGTAAACTACTGCTAGCCATTCCAGCATTGGAACATGCTGTAGGTCGAGCCCACTTTTCGTCTGAGAACTAGGTGTGTTACTCCCACAGCTAAGTAAATTATTGCTAGCTGTTCCAGCTTTGGAACATGCTGCAGGTCGAGCCCCCTTCTTGATTTGAGAACTGGGTGTGTTGTTCCCTCAGCTAAATAACTGCTAGCTGTTCCACCATTGGAACATGCTGTAGGTTGAGCTCCCTCTCGATTGAGAGCTGGATGTTTGCTCCCTCAACTACAGATTTACTGCTAGCCACTCCAGCATTATAGCCGTAGACATAGTGTTTTTGGGGATGCGCTATTTCTATCTATGGGCTGCTCTTTCAGGGTGCCACGAGAACCCCTAGAACGGTATTTCAAATGTGTGCAAGTTATGCTTTGCCCACTTTCTAAAATCCACATAGCTGGTAAGTGTGCACGTTATGCTTTGCCCACTTTCTAAAATCCACATAAGTGGTAAGTGTGCACGTTATGCTTTGCCCACTTTTCTAAAATCCCATAAGTGGAGTGTTTGGCTAGCTTGCAGTATGCTTACCCTTCTGATTTGAGTTGGTACTTAGTGCTCGCCATGGTTCTGGCAAGCACTCCCCTCAGCATGGTGGCGTGGCTATACCATTCCCCATAGCGACCCCTAGAGGACGCAGTTAGAAGTTCCCATGAAAGGGAACGTCTCAGGTTACTTATGAGACACTGCGTCCTCTAGGTTTCTTGCTATGCTGCGGACGCAAGTTTCAGACGAAGAAGTAAATGATGTGTGCTCCCGGTGCCTATTTATACTATAGTCGCACCGGTAGTGACGTCATGGCTGTCGCCGGCCAACGAGTTGTTGTTTTTTCAATGTATGCTTCAGACATGGGTCACAACGAGGCGTTCCCCATAGCGACCCCTAGAGGACGCAGTGTCTCATTCCCTACTTAGGGAACCATGGTTACATAAGTAACCTGAGACGTTTTCAGATATTTAAACAAAGTTTTGCTAATTCACACAAAGGAGTAAGAAAGTGTTTACCTGTCTCCGTTCTGTGTCCTCGTACTGGACGATGAGGCGCGTGTTAACACAGTGACTCCATGTGTTTCCCAGCGCCGCTGTCACAAAACCAGAGTCCTCCTCGGTAGATACTGAAGGACAAAACAAACAAAAAAATAGTCAGGGTTCGAAATCGGTCCGTGTACAATCCGTGTATCATTCGATCATTCGTTTTTTGATTTAATATTGAAAGTAGAAAAATGAGAAAACGGCTCCTTTTTCGTTTTTTTTTTTACAAAAAACGAAAATTCTGCTTAAATTTTCGTTTTTTGTTCATGGGTGGAAGAATGAATAAACAGCTTGAATATTTGATTTCTACACGTGGGCGGGAGTTAAACGCCCTTTCTGCTGATTGATCAGCCAAAGATCAAACCGTGCCTTCATCAGTTCTTCCGCAGTATCACGCAGCAGAATAATAGTCCTCCACTGCTGCAGTTGTATGGATTCTTAACGCATTTATTGCAACTATATTTAATCTTTTTTCATCAAACAAACAGGCTAATGAATAGCTGCACCCAACTCTGGGGCAGAGTCTAGACAGGGCTTTCTTCTGTGCAGATATAAATTATATTCTTTGCATCAGCTGGGCATGGCAGGGTATGATATGACAGCTGTCATAGCCTACCCTTCTCACCCAATAAGTCTGTTTGTTTGTTTAATTAAGAAATTAATTAATTCATTTGTTTCAAAATAAATATTTTAAACACTAAGACAAAAAGGAAAGAATAATAAATTGGCTTGGGTATATATAGGCCTATGTTCACGCAAGAACTGTCATTCTGACTGACAACAGGAGAACCACAGATATTAAATAGCCTACTGTTAGAGTTATATAATGTAATCTTGTGTTTTATTAAAATTGATATCTCAAACGGATATGCACTTGTGCGTAGCGTGAGCTGTGAGAACAACATTAAGGTGAGTAGTGACTCTAGTTCACACAGTTCCAATAAATTGCGATGGGTTAGCCTAAATAAACTCAATAAGCAGACAGACTACAGTCAAGGGCAGACCAGTGTTGAAGTGCACAGGAAATAAGCAGCAGTCATATTTAAAGCAGTTTAAATTAATATTAAGTACTGATTGATGTTCACTTGGATTTTTTTCCCCATCGAGGGGAAATAACTTAATACTCTGTCATTTATAGTTGTATGGTAAAATGTATATTTTTAATTGTGTAACGTTACGTTCAAACGGACTACAAAATGTCATGCCTTTGAAAAATAAAGAGAACAACAGAATGCGCTGCTTTAGCGCGTCTCGGTCTCCTTGAGCATCTTTCCGGCACATGCCACAAACAAACCACAACGAATACTTGTCTTTTAAAAGGCTTCATTTAGATTATTTGACGTTAAATGCATCATATAAGTCACTTTGGAATAAATCACAGTAGGCCTATGTATCATGATAAAAAAAAAAGTGACTTTACAGTTTGGAAATACTTTAGGCTATAGCAAATTATTTCACAGACCCCCTATCACTTTAAGAACTGCTGTCTAGACTCTGCCCCGGTACGAGTTGTGTGGAGCTATTCATTAGTCTGTTTGATGAGAAAAATATGAAATGTAGTTGCAATAAAATGGGTTATTAATCCGTACAACTGCAGCAGTGGAGGACTATTATTCTGCTGCGTGATACTGTGGAAGAACTGATGACGGCATGGTTTGATCTTCGGCTGACCAATCAGCAGAAAGGGGCGTTTAATTCCCGCCCACGTGTAGAAATCGAATATTCAAGCTGTTTTTTTTTTTTTCATTTTTCCACCCATTAACGAAAAACGAAAATGTAAGCTGAATTCTTGTTTTTTCCGTTTTTTGGGAAATACGAAAAAACTAAAAAGGAGCCGTTTTAATTAATAATTAATTGGACAATTAGTTAGTCACTTTATTAGAACTTTTATTAGATGATGCTTTAAAAATTAATTGTAACAATGATCACCCTAATTTCTCTTAAAATTACTTGATTAAAATTAAAAACAAACAAAAACAAATTTTTACTAAAAACAACATATGCGGAAAACTGCATATGGATATATCTAGGATGCATAATATTGTTATTCACAATAACCATACATAAATTCCTTATAACAATGTCATTAATTAAAAAAAAAAATTAAATGTTGTAATATATTTGTAATATAAGTGACAAAAATCTGAAGAAACAATTTTATTTTGCTCATCATATTTTTGTTTTGGTAAAATATTTCACATTTGTTGGTTGTTAAAAAAAAGTTACACATATTACTATAGAAAAATCCATATGCACTCAATTATATATTACTTATGAACTTGTCATTTATTTAGATAAATTAGCATTATTAACATTTAAGAATGAACATATTTTAATGTTTTTAAAAAAAGACTCTTTACACTCACCAGTGCTACATTTATTAGATCAAGTAATAAAATCTGTAATACTGTGCATGTATTTTAAAAAGTAATTTACTGCATTTTTCGCATCATTACGCCAGTCTTGTATCCCATGATCCTTCAGAAATCATTCTAATATTCTGATTTGCTGCTCAAGAAACAGTTATCATTATAATCAATGCTGTAAACAGTTGTGCTATAGGGCTGCACGATTATGACACAAATCATAATTGTCGATTATTCCCATTGTAATTGCGATTATTAATTACGATTATCACAATTTACATTGAATGATGTTTATACCATTGTTTGATGCAACTGCATGGCGTATTTTTATATGAAAATAAACAAGCTTAAAACACTCTAACTGAAAAACCTTTAGTGCTTTTCTATAGTATTAAGCCTCAAATGTCAAATATACATCGGATTGGTTTCTTCTTTAAATTATATAAAAAAAATGAAATAAAAAAAATATTCAAAAATATGAATGGTATTATAATGTTATACTAAAACTATGGAAAAACCCTTAAGATAACATGTAGAAAGAAAAAAACATATCTTAAGCGTGCAGAATAACATAAGTGGACTTTGAACGATTAATTGCCACTTTGAACGATTACGTAATTGTGGATTACAAATATATAATTGTAATCGCGATTAGAAATTTGATTAATTGTGCAGCCTTATTGTGCTACATAATATTTTTTATTAAATATTTAATACAGTTTCATAAACAGAAATAAATATTCATTTCTCATTTCACCCACCACTGGGAATTTTGGACTATAGCCGTTTCTGCATATTGCTCCATTTCCCAATCGCCATAACTCACTCATCCACTGTGAATCACTTGAAAACTTGGAGCCATTGGGTCATTATTGTGGTTTAAGGATTGAGTGCAGAGCAGATGATAAGCCCGAGAAACAATAGAAACACTTTTTAGGTCAGACACCTGGGGAAGTTACCAATGATACTATTGACAACACTCATCCGGGTCTTCTTCCAACTGCTATGCAAACACACCTGCGTGTTTTTGTTCGCCTGCAGTGCCGCAACCAGAAACAGTCAGGGCCTCTGAGGTCACGGCCTGAGAGTCTTTCTCATGTTTCTTTGTTGTGCAACATTGAAGCACCATGCTGTAATCTGACAATACCATTCAAAACTGTCACATCAGCAACTCTCACTTCCTCAAAACATTTCCTGTGGAAAGTCGAGTGCGGGAGAAACCTGAAAAGGTTGGCACGGCATGTCAGTGAACTGGATGCCTGGAAGGCCCCTCCTCTGAAAAAACAACATCCTCAAAAAACCTAAAAAATCTGGAAACAACAGGCAACCACTTTACAGCTCCAGATCGGGTTGAGCTCTGTTTCACATCAACAGATAAAAAGGGCTACTTTACTAAACAGTGCCACTTTTCACACAGATTTTCACCAGAAAAGCACGCTTTATTTAATAAACACATGCAATCCTGCTTAACCAGGTGCTAACTAGACTGAAATAGTACTGCGCTGAGAGTATTTAAATAAAAACTGATATTATTCTATTCACAGAAAAACAAGTTGAATTTTGTGTAATTTATGCTTAAATTGTTGTTTACTATTTTAAAATTTAATTTTAAAAAATGTTTGCGTATATTCTCTACGTAAGGGATAATCAATGGCTAGCTGTGCATTAAAGGATTTTAAATGCACGACGTGGAGGCAAAGAACCGGTTGCCTCCACGAAGTGCATTTAAAATACTTTAATGCACGGCTAGCCGTTGATTATACCGCTTATTCCATGGTCATTTTCCAAGTTATAGACAAGTTAAAACTAGTATTGCTCCTTGCAGCACAATATTTGACCGAATGGGTAAAAATAAGTTATTTTCGTCAGTTACGGCACATTAGCGCTAGCATTCTGCCTGCTTCAAATCAGACACAGAGATGAAATACTGTGGTAAGATCACATTTCTTTGAATGAATTATAGCATGTATTTCAATTAATTATCGATCGATCGTTTGAGAGAGAGAGAGAGAGAGATGACAGTTGTGTGTACCCGCGTGCTGCGTCTGCGCATCTCTCTTGTAGCGTCTCGACCAATCTGACACAATTTTTATTTGATTTAACAAATCAATTATTCATTAGATTAACAAATCGTCACAGTCCCCTCACTCAATAAACTGGATGCCAGGATTTCTGCTGAACACCATCCCCCCTTGGTCACCATGACAACTAATCATGATATCACTGGTTTTATGACCCCCCCAGGAATGTGAGTAGGATAACCCACTCTTTGTCCCCATAGGAGAGGCAGAGCAGAAATTGACTTTATGGTTCATTATTCATATTTCCCATGAGCTGATTCGTTACACTCTGTACAAACAATTACTTCAAAAACAGCGATTTTACCACCTCGCTGTTGAGGAATATAATGTAGCGATCTAGTATCTAGGCTATTTTATTAATGAAAATCTCAGGGAAGTGTTGACAAGTTTGTGTGTGTGTGCAGCGCAATCAGCGATCTCTGACCTCTCTCTCTCTCTCTGTGTGTGTGTGTGTGTGCGCGCGCGAATGATGCGTGTAGGTTAGTGTGCATCAATTAAAGCAGCGCATTAATATGGAACGGCGATTAAACTGACTTGGAACTACCTGTGCATTAAAAGGTTTTACTGCATACCTGCCAGTCAATCAGAATCCAGTATTCAGACAGACCATGGAATAATCATCAAATAAGTCGTCAACTGAAAATAGTGTTATAACCGTTTAACTTACACAACACTCTAGTAAACTTCATTCTTATTGGTGAATCACGGCATTCTGCAATCAGATTTCATAATATTCACCGTCTTCCAAGTATACCAGACGCTCATTCAGTGTAACTCAAACTGGCGCTAATTTAAAGAGATAGTTTAGCCAAAAATGGAAATTCTGTTATAATTTTCTCACCCTAATGTCATTCCACACCTGTAAGATTTTAGTTCATCTTCAAAACACAAATTAAGATATTTTTAATGAACCCAGAAAAATTTCTGCACCTCCACTGAAACCCTATATTTCACCAAAACTTTGACGCTTTAAAAGGTTTATAAAAACATCCATATAAATCAAATGGTTTAATCGGTCTTCTGAAGAGACACTATTGATTACACGATGAACAGATTTAATATATAGGCTTTTGTTCACATTTAAACATTGATCAATGTACTTACTGTAGAGCACATAAACTATGGTAAACAGAAGTTGCTTGTTTGATGCGAAGAAAAGACGTTTTTTGCTTCAAGCTAGTGCGGTTGAGCTTCCGTGTTTACCATGTTTAACGTGCTCTATGTATGTGCATTGATTAAAGACTTGCATGTGGATTACGTTTTTTTTATGTTTTTATTAACTTTTTGAAGTATCAAAGTTTTGGTAAAATGGAAGGACTGAAATATTTCAGATTTCGTTACAAATCCCCATTTGTGTTTCAAAGATGAACAAAAATTTGGATCATGGAATGACACGAGGGTGAGTAAATGTTGACAATTTTCAGTTTTGGCTAAAATAACCCTTTAAATGTGTCTATTCATCACATCTCGGACTCGCTCTGTCATTTCATACCAACACAACTGCTGCCATTTTGTAGGACTGTAGTGAAAATGACATGAAAATTAAGTAGGCTTATCGTTAGCTTTGGTATTTGTAGTCTAGTCGTTATGTGGAGATATGGCCTCATGTCCATTTTTGCACAAACTTCGTCAAATTCCTTCATGTGCTTTACGCAAATGGTTTGGTATATCAAAAAGCTTTTGATAACTTTTTGCCAATTTTGGTCAAAATTGGACAAAACGTCTAGGAAGAATTCGGAAAAGTACATTTTTCGGAAAATTCTAAATTGCGAAAAATCTTGACCTGTAGAAATTTATGAGCCAAGGAATCAGAAGAAAAACAAATTTTGCTTCTAAACCTACAGTTCAATTTTTTTTTTGCAGAAATATGAGCGCAAATTTGGCCTATTGGGGGCGCTAGAGAGTTTGAGATAGAGACTCAAAATTTCCTATGTTTAATATTGAGACTGTCCTCTATCTGAGTGCCAAATTTCATGACTTTCCGACAAGCAGTTCTATGGGCTGCCATAGACTTCCAGATCGGAGGAAGAAGAAGAATGACTAACAGATACAATGGGTGCCTAAGCACCTTTGGTGCTTGACCCCTAATTACTGTAAAGACCCCATATACAGCAAAGTTTCACTTAGGGGGAAAGCGATGCTCAAAACACACAAGCAGCGATATACTGTATTGTTAGCGAACATCCAAATGCCACCCACACTGCTGAGAGCAAAGTTTAAGTGATATAGGTATGTGCTGCACGCTTTTTTTATTGGCAAGTAGCTGCATAAGAAACAAAATAATACAGACATTTTTGTAAAATAAACACTTACATGTATCCAGATATGTGTGTAAATGAGCACATTTTAAAATACACCAGATAGCGGTAGTGTGCTGTATCCTCAACCAACAAGTTGAGGAACTGCACCGTGTGAATTGTATTCAACAGATTTTGTGGGCACGTCTGTGCCGTTACCTTATTTGCATAATTACTATAGTGACTCAGGCCTTAAAACCGTGTGCAAATAAACAGCACTATCAGCAGGCACAACTCATTCTGATGTCTGAAAGAAACGCAGACTAATGAGCATGCGTTTTAATGCAAGTTCGTGGTAATAAGGTTGGAGAGGGACAGACTAAACAAATGTGACACCCTGTTAAGACCCAACTTCTTAAATCAATGCTCTGGGTTCCAGAACAATCCGCCTACACTCTCCGATCCCAACAGAAGCGATGGGTGCTTTCCCACACTGCGTGACAGCAGGGCTATTCACAGACTTCAATCAGCTGTCTTTTTAATAACCCACAAATCAGTTATTATAGGATCCGATTCTTGTTTGCACCAAATTCAGCATGTCCGAATATTTTTTATTGATGGATTGTCAAGCAGGGGAATGGGAAAGTTGTTGACTTGGACTGGATATAGACAAGGGAGTGGCTCTCATGTGGTGATGCAGGCTGATTTGGTTTAAGAGCCTGTAGTGTTTGGCAATTGAATTGAGCCAATAATCATGCAGACATGCAGTTTTTCCAACAATCTTCTCTCGAATACTCTCCATCATCTGGGAAAATATTTGTGAATGTCTCATTGATGTTGTAAATCTCACTTGCTGATTTGTTTTACACATACTGTACTTTTCCTCAGTCACAAGTAGAATGTGCAAAACTATATGCTTTCATCAGTGGGTTGTCTGAATGACTGGTCGGGTTTAAAGATGCCTATGTAATTACACTGATTTAAGGTCAGATCCAGCGCACTGATCAGATGTGTTTTTCAGGGGGCGATCACAGAGGATTCATTTTTTGTGTTTAAAATCTACTTGAACCTTTGCACAATCGTCAATTTGCATTAGATAGGGGGTAGAAAGAGTCATAAATTATCGTTTGTGTGATGCACTCACGTCAAATCCATCGTGCAGTGCATAATCTACTTCTATTCCTCGTCGCAAAAGGGCTACTTACATATGCCAATTTATACAGTAAAAGAAAAAGTAAAAAGTTACCTTATCATATAAAGGTGAAAAACTGTACGTTTTAACTGTTCATTATTGTCAAATCTATGGGTTTTACAAATAAATATGAAATATGAAAACGGCAATTCCCCAAAAGCCCTGCATAACACGTTTTATATAAATAATGTTGTTTCTTCTCATTTTTGCTATCAGTAATGTACATTGTTACATTTTCCCTTTTTTGCTATTGCTTTAGGTCATTTTTATTTTCTTATCTTACATTTACTTGTGTATGCTTGTTAGTTTTCTTATGTTGATTTTGTTTATATATGACATTGATTGTTTAGTAATCCTGCTGTAGGTGTGGGGGATTGGTTGAGCATGTCTTCTAGTTTGTGTATGTGTTGCGTACATGTTTTGCATGGTTGTATTGTTTATGTTGTAATATTTCGTTTTTTGTTTCTGGACCCCCTTGAAAATGAGATGCCACATCTCAAGGGGCTATCCTTTCAATAAATTCAAATTCTGTTATTTAGTTAATATGTTTGCATTATTTTAGTGTCTATTAGGGTTGGGCGATGTCAACAAAATTGGCATCGGACGATGTCTATAGTGAAACATCACGATGGACGATGACGTCGGCGGCGCGGGGGTTGGCGTTGGAGTTAGGGGCTGTGCCCGAAGCATCAATCCTTATAAGGCACGGAAAACAAATAACTATTCCTAACACCGTGTCAACACCGGACGCGAGCTGCGCGACAACATACTATAGAACCACTGATCTATAATAGAGATTCATTATATATAGATCAGTGTATAGAGCTCATTATAATTGGCGCGGCCATCGTCTATCAGCCCAACCCTAGTGTCTATGTTAGGATCTGATGGTGTTTTGTCTGTCATGTGACCCTGTGCACTATATAAGTATCAGCTATGATTTATATACAGGCTACTTACGATGAACTCTGATTCATTATGTTGTTTTCTACTGTGCCACCTGTATTATGTTAATTTTGGTGTTAATCAGTACATTTTAAGGTAAAATATAAATTTTGGTAGTTTAAGTAAATCGGTATAATAAATATATTAGGTATCAACATGCTATCATGTCATACTCGAAACACTGTCATTTTGTATTATTTATGGTGAATTTCAGCTGCTGTTTTTATGGTAAATATAACAGGATATTTTTTTACACCGTAGTTGCTTGCAGAACAAACCTTACCTTAATTTACAACTTTTAAACCTCGGATTTGTGATATGTTCATAAAGCATCTTCATAATTTAAAAACATTGAGAAAATACCTAGAAATAAATATTGGTCACACTTTTTTAAAGGTCCAATTCTCGCTATTAACAAACCATTAACTACGACTTTTGCCTCAATAAACTCCTAATTTGCTGCGTATTAGTAGTTAGTAAGGTAGTTGTTAAGTTTAGGTATAGAATTAGGGATGTAGAATATGGTCATGCAGAATATGTGCTTTATAAGTACTAATAAACAGCCAATATGTTAATAATAGGCATGCTATTAAGCAACTAGTTAGAATTGGTCCCTATAGTAAAGTATAACCAAGATATTTATTTCAAACAAAATCAAGTCTCCAGAAATGGAGGCGATAAAACAAAGTGAAACAAAGTCTTTTTTTCTTAGTGAACTACACAAAATAGCCTTCTTATCAATGTACAGAGGAGCGCAGAAGTGAATCACTGTGGCCTTTTTTTACACACAGACGGTGGGGGAGCCCAAGGCCTCACAACTGAACTGCTGTCTATCACATCTGACCCCAAAAGAAAACACATTAATCTAAAGCCAGTAGCTGATGTCTAATGGAAAAAATGGTATTAGATCCAAAGCGGAAATGGTCAGTAAATCTGCTGATCTGTTATTATTTATGTGTATTGGCCTCATATAAATAACAAGCGTGAAGCAGTAGCCGAGAGCAACAACTGTACTATTCTGGACCATAGTCAACATCTCAGATTCAACTATGCAAGCAGATACAAACTGCTAAGGTGTGGGCCTCTTGTCTACAACTTCAACAAAAGACCTCAAAGGGAGTTTCCATTCCCAAGGCCAAAGAAAAACACATTTTCTCAATAACTGGCTGTCGGAGAACCAATAAAACCCTGTCTTAATCAGTTCCTCTTAGCTACAAAGTACAACAACAGCTTGAAAAGCAGACATCCTTATTTGAGGTGCTAAGAGACGTCCAAGTTCAAATCAGTATTTGTAAACTAATTTTACAATATTATGCAAATGTAAACATTTAAAGAAGGTGTTTACTCAAAAATATTGTTTCATCATTTATTTACCCTCATGTAGCTACAAAAGAAAATATGACTTTCTTTTGTGAAACAAAAAAAGAGAGACTCTGAAGTAGGGATGTTGCAATATAGCGACAACTGTGGTATTTTTCTTTTCAAAATTTCTATAGACATTGCAATAATATTTGTTAACGTGAATCATAGCGTTCGATTTTATCATGCCATTTTTCCTTTTCAAAATTTCTATAGATATTGTAATAATATTGTTAACGTGAATCATAGCGTTGGATTTTGTTATCATGGTGTTTTTTCTTTTCAAAATTTCTATATATATCGTGATAATATTGTTAACGTCATTCAGAGCATTAGACCTAGTTATCACGGCATTTTCTTAAAAGTTCTATAGATATTGTCATTATGATATTGTTAATGTGAATCATAGCACTGGATTTTGTTATCATGACATTTTCCTTTCAAAGTTTCTATATTGTATATTTATATTCTATATTGTAATAATATTACTGTTAACATGAATCATAGCATTGGGCTCATTTATCTTTTTTTTTTTTCCTTTAATTTCCAATAGATATCACAATAGTATTGTTAACATGAATTATAGTTATCATGACATTTTCTTTTCATTTCTTTCCTATGGATATAACGTGAATTAACGTGACTTTATGGCATTTTTCTTTTCAAAATTTCTATAAATAATATCGACTGTGGAGCTCTAGAAATTATAAGAGTGCACCATAAATGTAGTCCATATTGACTTTTATGCTTTATTTCAAGTCTTTTTAATCCATGATATCTTTGGGAGATATCATAATAGAACAGACACAAAATTTGAGTAGCTGTGTGAAAAATTCACAAAAAACATTCATTTGATTTCAAGATTATCACTTGTGCCTGTTCAAATATGGCATCTCAAAGATATTCAAGTTATTGGTTCTCCTGTGCCTTGCGACAAATCGAGATGTAATTTTATTTAAATTTGAACGCAAGCATGAATGAATGGCAATATTTGTACTATTATCTGGTTTTTACACAACTTGACACCATCCACAGTCATTGTATGGAAAAGGGCAGAACGAACATTCTAATAAACATCTGACTCGGTGTTCATACAAATGAAAGAAAGTCATATGAATCTGAAACAACATAAGGGGGAATAAATGATGACAATGTTTTCATTTCTGGGTGAACCATCACTTTAAGCATCAGATAAGACCAAGGATGGAGAGAGAAATGCAGAAAGAAGAGATAAACAGGGTGAGGCTGTAAAAGGGCCATTCTTTCCCCACATAATCCCAAGAGATAGAAAAACAGAGATTGTGTGCATGTGTGAGAGAAAGATACAGAGTAAGTGAGTTGGAGAAAGAGTTACCGGTAACCCCACCTTGCCGAATGGAACAGTGGGATGTAAAGAAAGAGGTGTCTGGGGGTAAAGTTATAAGCCACAAACAAGTGCCTGTTAGATAACATGAGAACGGAGCCTGTATCTCTTTCCTAAAAGCTTTGCCCCAACAGGTTTGTAGAACGGGAGGATTGCGGTTTCAGCCCCCTGGTTAGAGTGATACCATCTTCTCCGAGGTCAATGATGTAGTTCCAAAGAACCTACAACAGCTGCTTGTGTGGAAGGTCATAACTGATGCTCATTTGTCCCACATACCCTCTCGGAAAGCTCGGAACGATGGCTTCCATTAGCGAGATCAGAGAACAGCTCATCAGGGAGGGGTGAAACAGAAGAGCCTCTTGACGGGAATATCTGGTCTAAATTTCCACCATCGAATCCCTTTTACACAAAAACATTCTCCACAAAAATCAGTGTAGACTCCAGTTCTTACCATCTGCCTGATTCCACTGAGGACAGTGAACCTTCTCGCCCACATGTGTGGTGATCTGGTTAGTTAAAACCACCTGAGGGAGACAGAAAGAAAACATCTGTACATGAGTTCAGTCCAGTTTGAATGGATCACACAAAGATGAGAATAAACAGTCTGCTGTCACTATGGAAGTACTTAACAACTGTTGGCATCACTCCTTACATAATGGTATACATATGTGAGTAAAGAACAGGCAAACAAATTCTAGCAGGGCCTCCAGCATGACCATCATTTTAGCACGTATCACCTTAAAGGTGATCCAAGATGTTCATGTCTTTCCTCCATATAGTGGACTTAAATGGTAGCCAATGGGTTGAATGTCCAAATTGCAGTTTCAATGCAGCTTCAAAGGGCTCTACACGATCCCAGTCGAGGAATAAGTGTCTTATTTAGTGAAATGATCTGTCATTTTCTAAAAATTTTTTTTTTTTAAATAAAAAAAAAATAACATTTTAACCACAAATGCTCGTCTTGCACTAGCTCGACTTCACACATTACGTAGTCAAGTTGGATAGGTCACACGTGACGCAGGCGGAAGTACCGACCCAGTATTTACAAAGCAAACTCACAAAGAAAGTCAAACACCCTTATAAAAAAAAGGTAAAACAACAATGTCGGATGATGAAAATGAGATGTTTTCGCCCTACCCTACCTTTTTGAACCAAAGTACACAGACGAAGAACTAACCACGTAATGTGATTACATAATGCGTGAAGTCGCGCATGCTCATCGCAGAGCTAGTGCAAGACAAGCATTTGATGTTAAAAAGTACATACATTTATTTTTTTTGACCGAAATTGACCGATTGTTTCAGTAGATAAGACTGACTAGGATAGTCTAGAGCCCTTTGAAGCTGCATTGAAACTGCAGTTTGGACCTTCAACCCATTGGATACCACTGAAGTCCACAATATGGAGAAAAATACTGGAACGTTTCCTCAAAAACCTTAATTTCTTTTCGACTGAAGAAAGACATGATTATCTTGGGTGACATGGGTGTGAGTAAATTATCAGGAAGTTTTATTCTGGAAGTGAACTAATCCTTTAAAGCCAGCGGCGACAGCCGACTAAGGACAGTATGTCACTTCTCAGATATTCCAAGACCCGCCAAACACGATTCAACATGTTCAATCAATCGCCGGCAAACACCAACAGGGGTAACACATTGATAAAAAAAAACTTAAAGGGGTCATATGATGCAGCTAAAAAGAACATTATTTGGTGTAATGAAATGTGTTTATGCGGTTTAAAGTAAAAAAAAAAACACATTATTTTCCACATACTGTACATTATTGTTTCTCCTCTATGCCCCGCCTTTTTGAAACACGTCGATTTTTACAAAGCTCATCGGTCTGAAAAAGCGAGGTGTGCTGTGATTGGCCAGCTATCCAGTGCATCGTGATTGGCCAAATACCTCAAGTGTGTGACGGAAATGTTACACCCCTCACCATACTGTGATGGCGTGTCCCGGCCAGAGCGACGAGACAAAACCATTAAAACCCATTACAAACGAGGAATTTGTTGCATCCAGTGGGGACATAATTACTGATTATAATGACTTACACTGTCTTTTTACGCATTGCGTTGCATTGCATCGCGCCGCATAAACATAAAACTCTGTCTGCATTTGTGATCGGAGAAATGACAAACAGCAAGCACTACTCTACACTGCCCAAAACTCGCGTTTGAATCATCAGTGGCAAATCCTTTAAATGAAAACGTACTTACGTGAGTCAGAAC
>NW_015505219.1:2789571-2790588 GCF_001515645.1 Sinocyclocheilus grahami | reverse complement strand
AAGGAGCGTCCGGAGGGCTTGCGGCAACCACATGTGACGACCCCGGGCTGGACTCCGCTATCGTCCTCTTTTGGAAGACCAAACAAAGTAGTTTCACTTTCACAACGAAGCACACAGCGTCTTCAGGACATGGCTGCAACGTCAACAATACTACAGCGAGAATAAAAGTTATGCCTTCTTTCTTTGAGTGAACATTTGGGTAGCGTTATGCAAATCTTCCCACATAGTGAGGTAGATATGTGGGGGCGTGTTAGAGCGAGCCATTTTAGGAGGGTGTGGCTGACTCTGAACTTTTATAAAGAATATCTCTTTGGATTTGAGACTTTAGTCTTTGCAACTTTACAGATCTTCTTTATGCACCAAGAGCTTGTAACACTGCAAAGAGAAAGGAAAAATTAAAATCGCATCATATGACCCCTTTAACAAATGTGCCTGTTGCCAATTGTCAGCATCTGTTGGTGCAGATTGAACTGGCCTTTACAGAGCGCAACAGTTGTGTTCCGGAAGTAAAATCGCCATTCATTTTCTCCACAGGGAAAAAGATTTTAACAATAACAGATAAACCTTTAAAAACAGACCTGTTATGAGCTCTAAGGTTGCAAAATCAATAGTATATGCTTTTGTCGAACCCATCTGTTCACACTAATTCAACTTAAATTTAACAATCATGCCTCATAGCGGAATTCATGGTGAAAAACTACATTACCCATGATGCTGTACAGAAAATTCCACCAATCAGAGAGTTGCAATGAGCAAAGAGGGCTAAAAGAGCTATGTAGCTCTGCCCTCTCCCATGAAACTGTCTCCTTGTGCTCTCAAAATACTTTAAAATTTGCATATGCATTTTTTGCATGTTTTTAAATTGGATTAATGTCATTCTCAGTGGTTGATGGGACTGTAGCTCTTTCCCTCACTAAAGCTGTTACTATATATATATATATATATATATATATATATATATATATAAAAATGTTTTAAAAAAAAAAAACAAAAATGTCTACATATATTTATATAAAA
>NW_015505219.1:2786332-2789376 GCF_001515645.1 Sinocyclocheilus grahami | reverse complement strand
TGTAGCTCTCTCTCGCACTAAATCTGTTTCTATATATATATATATATATATATATATATATATATATATATAACAATGTTTTAATAATAAAGTACAAATGTCTCCACATGTAATTAAATAGTAACAAATATAATTTATGAATTGCGTGATATTCAGAGGCTTTTCTGATAGGGCTTTTCCAGAAATATGCACAAGGGACTGTTGCTTACAACATGATCTATTTTAACTACTAATTATGGAGTTAATTAAAATATAGCAGTACATCATTCACAGTACTTAAGCTTGCACGGAAAAAGACAAAAAGATAGAGCGAAAATTGTTGTAACTAGGTCGAAGTTCTGATTTGATTAAACACAGTACTTGCACTGGTGTATATCTTACATTGCTCTCTTTCTCAAAAATACACAAATAAAAACAACCAGCCAAAACCTAAATCATTTCAACATTATTTTAAATGTATAAAGCTTGGGAGAACAAACTTAATAACCTTATTATGGTTTGGCTCTAGGTGCTAAAGTGTAAGGTTTTATTTTGGAAAGGTAATGGGTTGACCTAGTTTACGGTTATGAGCTTTTATGTGTGTGAGAGGGGCTATAACATAGTTACCTACCTCTAGGAGTTATCTAGCATGTGGTTTCATGTTGAGGCCCATTTCTACTGCTGTGGAAAGCTGTATTAAAACTCACTTGTCAGTGTCAAGCAGACATTTATTGCACTGATTTAAAAGACAAAAGCTATCTTTAAAATGAGCATGGCTGGAGGGGTACCACAGGCAAACTGCAGATCAGATGAGTTTGGGGTTGCAGCCTGGGATGTCCTCTGAGAACAGTCGAGTAGTTATTTTGAAATAAGGGAATGCCCAGTATTTTGTTGTAGCACACTATGTAAACTTGATCCCAATGTCAACAAAGCACAAAATTAGTCAATAAAATGGTAAATTAATTCTAGTTTGCCTAAAGTAACTATAAACATGACCTGTAACCACATTTGTAATGCAACCCATATTAAATTATTGTTTGATAATACAGCAGAGTCCGAACTAAAGTCTAAAAATCAGGAATTTTAAAATATAAAATTTGAGAAATACTATAAATAAGTTATGCTGCTGCCATTAAAGCAAAAAGGAGGCATGCAAAATACTAAAAAGCTTATGTTGATTGCTACTCTTTTGCCTTTTCAGCAAATTATATCATATTTCAGAATGTATTAATTCTTTAATAAAACTGTAATGATTATGTATTCCGTTTTAAATTAAAAAATGGCAAAAAATAAGCAATTAACAAATTTATATGGATTCCTTAGTATTTTATGCTTCTCTATAATAATATTAATGATTTAAATATTTTAAATGTTATTTGCTGGAAATATGTATTAAATACAAACAAAATTAAAGAGTCAATTAACAATCATGAATTTCTTAGTATTTTATATGTTTATCTATAATAATAATAATAATATTAGTTAAAATAATAGTAATACTTTAAAATGATAATTTGCTGAAAATATGAATTAATTAAATCAACAAAAATAAACAGAAATACAAAAGCAATTAACAAATTAACATGAATTTCTTAGCATTTTATGTTTCTCTGTAACAACAACAGTAGTAGTAGTAATAGTAGTAGTAATAATAATAATAATAATAACTTACATGTTTAATTATTTGCTGGAAAAAAAATGTGTTGAACAGAAGCAAAAATAAATAAAAATTTAAAAGCAATTAACATGACTTTGTTATTTCATATGCTTCCCTATATCAATCATTAAAATTGTAAAAAATATGTATTAAATTAGAAAGAAAGAAAAAATTGGACCCCACTGTATGCATTAATTTGTACTAGTGGATAAGAGGAGTAGATGAGCAAACCCTGATCCAGGATCAGCCCTCTAGCAGTTATACTCGTTATAAGCAGGAAGCGGAATCCTACCTTTCCTCTTCGAGATAAAAGTGAAGATCTGAAGATCTTAGACTAGTGCGGAAATTCCCAAGATCAGATAACATGGACAAGGGGCAGGTTTTGTGTGAATGGGCCTAGAGCAGGGGTGCCCAAACATGGTCCTGGAGGGCCGGTGTCCTGCAGAGTTTAGCTCCAACTTGCCTCAACACACCTGCCTTCAAGTTTCTAGTATGCCTAGTAAGAGCTTGATTAGCTGGTTCAGATGAGTTTAATTGGGGTTGGAGCTTAACTCTTCAGGACACTGGCCCTCCAGGACCGAGTTCGGACAGCCCTGGCCTAGAGTGTTTTTCTAATTAATCTGGGCTCTCTGATGCCCTCTGGTGTTTAAAATATAGAGGTGACCTAAAATAAGGCACTGAAACTCATAAACGTAAATGTGTAGTGTAACCTTGTGGTTGAACGTATGTACTACAAGTGTAAGATTTTAGCAAAAGTCAGATATGCACATACACACAACCATGTAAACAGACTCACTGGGATGCAGAACGCCTGCGAGAGGTACTTCAGTACGCCGGCTTCCTGGCCCAGTAAGTTACTCCTGAACATTAGATTTCCCGGCAGCGACGTGTCAATCTCCTTCCTCACAACAGAAGCCACAGAATCCAAAATAAGAAGCCCAGCTCGACACGCAATTATGTCTTCCTCCAGACGCTCCAGCCTGTGCAACATCAATAAAACGCCCCACTAATATGTGTACACAAGCTTAAATACAGCCTGGCATAAAAAAAAGAGACTATCATGACCTCCTTTATAATCATTTATGCAATAATGCTATAGTCAATCCATTTAAATTCAGGATTTGTATCATTGCATTTTCATTTTACATTTACCTATTTAGCAGACTTAAACCAAAAACGTACATATATATGTGTTTAGCGGATGTTTTTTAATTGATTTTTTTATCCAAAGCAACTTCAATTGTATTCAAGGTATACACTACCAGTGACAAGTTTGGAATAATTACTATATATATAAAAAAATATATATATTCATATTATCTCATAATTGTTTAGTATTTTCAATGTTTTTTTTAATCAGAAATCATTCTAATATGCTTTGACATCACAAGACTAAATGATATATATA
>NW_015505219.1:2778665-2786193 GCF_001515645.1 Sinocyclocheilus grahami | reverse complement strand
TATATATATATATATATATGTGTGTGTGTGTGTGTGTGTGTGTGTGTGTGTGTAATATCTTAAAAAAGAAAACAGCTATTTATTAATTATTAATTAATTATTTCAAACTTTTAGTGTAAATGTTATAATTTCATGGCACCCATTCCATTCCCTTGGAACCAAAACCAAAACATTGGTGTTGCTAGCGCCACACCATCTATAGTTTGAGCTGATCCCCTAAAAGCTCTGCATAGAAATTAATAGAAATTAGAAATTAAATAGAAGCCGGAGTGAATCAGAGTGAAAATGAATAAAAAGGAAAAATGACAGGTTTCATTTTTAGGTTAACTGTTACTTAGAAAGTACAGTAAACTGAATGAAATATAATTAAATATGTATAGGTGTTTGGGAAGTGTTCCAACCTATTCAGGACATCTTGACAGGTCAGTTCCCTGAAGAGATGAACACGAGATGCCATCTCCAGCAGACGCTCCTTCACCGAGAAGAATTCTGGGAATCTGGCCTGTGCCATTTCGACCAATCTTAGAGAGGTAGATTGTTAATTTGAGAGAAACACAAAAAGGTCACACGAGAGAGAGTGAGCAAACTTTTTGAACACCTTTCAGCAGAGAATGCCGACTCTGTGTCGATGAAGATGACTCCACTGTCCAGACCTCCCATACTCCTCGGCAGTGTAGCCAAAACACTGAGCATTATACACAACTGAGTCTTTCCACAGCCTGATGGGCCAGTCACCTGACGAACAACACAGACGTGTCATGATAGTTCACCCAGAAATAAAGACTGGCATAATTTATGCACTTTCATGTCATTCCAAACCTTTATAATGTTATGCTGATATATAAAAACATTTTTTAACATTTATAAAAAAAAGAAAAATAATAATATATATATATACAGTGGGTACGGAAAGTATTCAGACCCCCTTAAATTTTTCACTCTTTGTTATATTGCAAAATCATTTAAGTTCATTTTTTTTCCTCATTAATGTACACACAGCACCCCATATTGACAGAAAAACACAGAATTGTTGATTTTTGCAGATTTATTAAAAAAGAAAAACTGAAATATCACATGGTCCTAAGTATTCAGACCCTTTGCTCAGTATTTAGTAGAAGCACCCTTTTGATCTAATACAGCCATGAGTCTGGCTGCAATATAACAAAGAGTGAAAAATGTAAGGGGGTCTGAATACTTTCCGTACCCACTGTATATGTGTGTGTGTGTATATATATATATATATATATTTCCAAAAAACAAAACTGGTGACTATGGACTGTCAAACTAAAAACCACCATAAAAGTACTGTACTTGTGTGTTACATTTTGTCTTTTAAAGACATAAAATAGCTTTGTGTAGGGAAAATAAATTAGCCCTTAAATCAAATATTGCACAAGTCGGTTTGAAATGTAAATGAAACAAAAATGATTAGAGTACGTTTTACAAGAAAATACCATTTCCGCTTTCCTAGGTCAAAATGCCATATTTCAATCAATACGCAACTTGCTGTTTCTTTTGAAAATAAATGAGCTCTTAAATCAAATACTGCACAAGTTTGACATAATGACCAATGACTGTCACTGAATGAACACTTGATCTCTGAAGGACCATGTGACACTGAAGTCCGGCGTAATGGCTTCTGAAAACTCAGGAAAACAATTACAATGTAAAATATATTCACATATGTAAATAATAACGACATGATGTTGTTCACTAGTAGACTACCTCAGTGAGAGCACCCCGTGGCAGTCCTCCACGCAGTAATCTGTCCAGGGCAGGAAGTGATGTGGAGAAACACAGCTCTCCCTTCTTCCTCCACAAAGCCCATGCCTGTCATCATCACAAACACAGCACTCACTACTAATGAAAGACTCCTCGAGTTAAATCATCGACAGGATCTGCTGATGGGGTCAGAGACTCACGCTGCTCACAGCCGGTGCGCAGGCTTTACTGAGCAGCCGCAGCAGATCCAGGGCCGCGGGGTAACTGAGTCCAGCCAGCCGCATGAGCTCCGCGGGTGTGATAGACAGGACATCCTGCAGGTCACAGAGCACACACGCTTACAGAAGCCTCCTCCATTAATATAATAGCAGAGCAGGAGGCTTGAGGCAGGGTCTCTCACCTGGCAGGTGTCCAGTTGATGGCGCTTGAGTCGCTCGCAGAGCTCCGCTGAGACGCCCGTCCTCCGTAACTTCTTACTTGCCATTGACACAAAATAACCGTTATAAGAGTTATGCGAGCGTTATTTAACTACAATAAATGACACCCTTCCGTAACGATTGCACACACGACACAGTGACAGAGAGCTTTAGGATTAAACTTTTCCATGAAAAAAAAAAACGTTATGAGTTTTGAAATAGCGAAGCGCGCCCGGAAGCTAACGAAAAAATGTAGTGCATGTGGATTGTGGGTAATGTAGTTTATGATGTAAATAAAGCTGTTTTTGTTTGTTTGTTTTGTTTTTCTTTTTTAACCTACAAAATTCATTTTATTTATTTATTTTTAAATAAAGATTGTACGACACCTTAATTTTATTGCACATTATTATTATTATGATTATTTACAATGCAAGACAGGGAACATACCAAAGATCGTACCACTCATAAATATATATATATATATAAGTTTACAAGTTTTTGTTTACATAATATATGTGTGTGTGCTGTGTATATTTATTATGTATAATTAAATACACACATACAGTATATATTTGGGAATATTTGGCATTTATATATACATTTATATATTTATATTCTTATATTATATATACATATATTTAATATATAAACATAACATATTTTTCTTATATATATATATATACACTGTATGTGTGTGTATTTATATACACATAATAAATATACACAGCACACACATATGTTATGTAAACAAAACCTTTTATTTTGGATGCGATTAATCACGATTATTCGTTTGACAGCACTAATATAAAGTAAAAAGGACAGCCTTAAAATAGTATTAATATTATTAATAATACTCTGGCATTGAGGATTTTATATTTTATGTTTTTGCTGTTAAAAAGTAAACACATTCATTTCATCTAGTTGCCATAGCAACATGTCCTATTTTGTTTAATTTGACTTTAAGTAGGCTACTAAAATATCCAAATAAAATGAAACTAATAGATTAAAATGAATGATAATAAAATGACAAAATTATTGTGAATACAGAAAATAAAAAATAGTAATAAGTAAAAAAAAATATTACCAAAAGCCATAATAGTTTATAATTTTTTTTGCATTTGAAACTTCACTAACTTAACTTAAAATAAATAGAAGAAAGAATGTAAAGTGTGTGTGTGTGGGGGGCGGGGGGTTACATTTCTTCCATTTACACATACTGTATGTGATCAAAAGCATATTTTTCTTCACCACTCTTTATAAAAAAAGTGAGAAATAATGATTTGATAATTGATCATGACACTGAAAGAAATGATATTTGTTCATTGATAAGGATATGCCGTGAACAGTATGACTGCATTAGTTGCATTTATAAGTGAGGTTGTGGTTAATCCTATCTAAAAACAAATAATATAAATCATATTTGCTATATATAATGTTTGTTTTGGCTTGATTAAATGCTTTCCTCTAAACCTCTCAGTGTTTTGATAACCTCTGTGATCCTCCCAAGTTATTTTGTCATGCCTCGCTGTCAACTCTGCCCTCCTGACATCAATACAGTGGAAGTCTTTTTTTTTTTTATCATTTCCTCATTTGAATAATCCAAATAATCTTGGGAATTTTCTTAAGAGACTTCATTTACACCTGCATGGAGGAGAAGCAAGGTGTGACGGAATGCATCACATCTCTGGAAGAAAGAGACATCATTGCAGAAGTCATCATCAAAAGATCTCAAATGAAAAGGAAATAGTTCCTCAGAAATAGTTTATGGCTTTTGAAAATAAATATGCTTTTTTTAGAGGACATAATGGGAGGCCAAATCAGATGACCAAGTCTCTGAGGACATATTAGATTTAGAGATCATTGTGATAAAATCAGCACCAAAACATTTTAACATCTGAAATCAAATAAAACAGCCTCAGATGTCCCCTTAAAATGGAAAGACATAACAGAGTATGTTATGTATAGAGAAACTGGCTGACCCTTCTTCAAGCTCACAGACTGTATGAGCCACCAGCTTTGCTCTCATGGCATCTGACGGCCGGTGGGAAGTTTGACTGAGACACACGGGAGGCCCATGTATGGACAAAGCATCGGGCCTGTCTTTCACTATCTCTGTACCTGCTAGAGATAAGCACCCTGCCTGTTCATGACACTTGGTTGGCGAGGGTCTGGTTAAAATAGACCGAGAGGAATGACTGCAGATAAATCCAGTCAATACAGAAAATATATTCTGGTAAACGATTTATTGCAACAGAACAACCAAAACATAATGATGTCAATTATTAATTATAAATATCAAACTACAGTGTTTTCATCAGTTTACAGCACAACTGTATACAGAAACACAACATGCAAGACTTTTATAAAGCTTAAACAATCTCAACAAAATCAGCCTGAGGTCATGTTTTGAGCTCAACAACATGATCCACCAGTTTCTGTCTAGAGTAAATGGCCCTTGCTCATTATCAGTGGTTCCGTCATTTCTTGATGTACTTTATTTGTTCAGTTGTTATTCTCGTTCTGTAAACACTGTAATGGCATACAAGGGTCAACATGGATAAATGCAAACCGTTTGAAAAGCATCAGTGGCATTCTGTCCATTTGTGTCTCACACATACGCCATCCTCTTATCCTCTCTTTTGCTTTGCCTTTTATAAGAGGGTCAACAAACAACATGTGTATGTCTTAGTGAGTTATTCGGATTGCAAATTAGGCCTTGTTTGCACATGTCCTGATGTAGCCATAACATATGCTGTAGCCTTTGTGTGTGACCAATGTGGAAATTAAAAAAATAATAATAATTAGGGCTGCAAAACGATTAATCGCGATTTATCACATTCAAAATAAACGTTTATGTTTACATATGACATGTGTGTGTGTGTAATGTGTGTATATATATATAAATACACACACATATGTTGGATTTATATATAAAATATTTATATTTATGTATAATATACATGATATACAAGTATAAATATATATACAAATATTTTTTTAAATATATACATTTGTGTGTGTATTACACCGTCCACACATATAGGCCTAGTATGTAAACATAAACTTTTATTTTGAATGCGATTAATCGCAATTAATCGTTTTGCAGTCCTAAATAAAATAAAAAATCAACACGATGAAATGGTTTATCAAAAACGGCGCTATTGAAGTCCAAAGATTGAATCAGTGCCTTCAAAAAAATACGGAAGCAAACACAATTAAATACATAAATCTGAATTAAAACATTGATTTGTGACAAAGAAATAGGGTAAAAAATAAAATAAAAAAAAAACGTATATGCAATTATTCAACAAAAAAAGAGAGTACACTGTAAAAAAAAATCCATAAAATTTACGGTAAAAAACTGGCAGCTGTAACTTAAATTTACAGCTGAGTACCGTAGTTTCATTAACTGATAAAATGTTATCATATACCAACCTATTGAAGTACTGAAATCTGTTTTGTACCTTTGTAATACACTGATAACCACCAAAAGCAGGTGGTGATGAGAAAGTCACATGATGAACCAAAGCCCATCACAAACAGCTTTTAAATAATAACATATATAGAAGGTGCACAGTGTCATTCACATAAACACGGATTTTACTGTAGCATTTTTACAGTCTTTTACCGTTAAATTCACAGTCATTTTTTACAGTGTAGGACTCGGGTCCACTGCATGAAATCTGAATTTCAAAAATGTATGCATCTTTCTCCTGAAAGTGAGACCAGTAAAGTCATAGGCTATTACATTATTATATAATGTATTTCATAGATAGGCTATATATATGTGTGTGTATTCTATCATATTTATGATGTAGGCTATTAATCATATATAAATAGTTTTCAGTGTAGTATTGTGTAGGTGAAGTAGGTATTGGCATATATTATAAGGTTTCCATGAATGACATGATGTCTGTATATGCTCTGACATCGATGTTTAATGACGCCATCGAGGGAGGATGCGCTCGCGCTTTGAGCATCTCTAAGAACGAGCGGGTCGCATTCACTCAGATCTGAATAAAACACAGCGTAGCTTAAATCAGAGGAAACCCCAGCTTTGCGCGGAACATGGCATCAAAATGTCCCAAATGTGACAAAACTGTTTATTTTGGTGAGTGCATTTTTTTCCCTTCTATTTCTTAATGCCACGAATAAAACGATGCAAACGCCTGTCTGACATATGTAACCTAGTGTATGAATTTACTTTCATTCTCGTATGCGTTATAAATAACCTCTGCAGACCACTTAGTGTGGGCTCGATGGTAATTACCTGGCTAATCACGCCTGCACGATATTCTTAGTAAATTAATTACGATTTATGATTAAGATCCACCTGATTGCTGCATTAGACGCTGCATCTACTCAAATTATTTTATCTGCTGAGTATTTTATTTGCATGGATGGTAGCCTATTTGAGAGACCAAATATATTGAGCTCGTGCAGTGAAATAAACTCAATGGAAATCAGCACTGTATAGCTACAGAGAGAGAGTTTTCTGATTTAATAATGGATGACGCATGAAATGCAGGATAAAGATGAATGAAATATGACTATATCCCCATTGCACTATAGCTATGCTCTTTGATTAAAACTGGTGACTGTAAAACATGCAAGAATAATAGCTAATTAGGTTTTCAATATCAGACTTTGTGTGAACGGCCATGAGTGAAATAAGTATTCAATTAGCATAAACCAATAAAACCTCCACAAATGGAAATGCAACCAAGATTGAACAGCAGCAGGCAGTCTGATTTGACCCATTTTATGAGTCCTGTAAACATTCTCACACTCTCCTGTCCGGTCTATACCTTTACTTTCCCTTCATTCAAAAACATCATTTGAATGGGGTGTGTAACACATTTTGATTTATTGGAAAATGTTAAACAGAGGTGTTTTTCATGCTTTTTTTATTCATTCATGGTTCAATGTAACTAGGCCGAAATTATTTTCAACTGCAGGTGTCATTGGCATTGTATTAATTGATTATTTATCATTAACAGCAGTCCGCTAAAATTAAGACATTCATTCATTTTGTTCTTTCAAGGCATAAAATCAACATGCATGATTAGCAGATTAAAAATGAGTTTGTGTTAATATCATATGCTGAGCTGATTCCCTCCCACTGAGCACTATAATAATTAAAATGATGTGCGATCCACTTTGTCTCTGGCTATACTCGCTCACTTCAGACTTTCACAGCTGTGACCCGAGAAAGCGTTCTTGTTCATTTGAACACATCAATTAAGTATGCAGCCTGGCACACGGCTACTTATAAATGGCTTTTAGAAACATGCTTTTTGCCCGCACGTGTATTTATGTCATATAACAGCAGTTTGTGCAGGCCTTTCTCTTTCCAGTCAGTGGTTATAGGGAATAGTTCACCCAAAAAT
>NW_015505219.1:2776337-2778566 GCF_001515645.1 Sinocyclocheilus grahami | reverse complement strand
CGGTATTTTTCACTTCCAAATACGGTATACTACCGTAAAATTAATGTCCAATACATGTAATGTCTAATACAGTTTTTCACCGTATATCGTAGGGGAATTTACCGTTAACCATTTAACAGGATTTTACTGTAGCATTTTTACAGTCTTTTACCGTTAAATTCACAGTCATTTTTTACAGTGTAGGACTCGGGTCCACTGCATGAAATCTGAATTTCAAAAATGTATGCATCTTTCTCCTGAAAGTGAGACCAGTAAAGTCATAGGCTATTACATTATTATATAATGTATTTCATAGATAGGCTATATATATGTGTGTGTATTCTATTTGTATTTATGTCATATAACAGCAGTTTGTGCAGGCCTTTCTCTTTCCAGTCAGTGGTTATAGGGAATAGTTCACCCAAAAATGAAAATGTACTCACCCTCAGACCATCCAAGGTGTAGATGAGTTGTAACAGATTTTAAGAAATGTAGCATTGCATCACTTGCTCGCCAATGGATGCTCTGCAGTGAATGGGTGCCGTCAGAATGAGAGTGCAAACAGCTGATAAAAACATCACAATAATCCACAAGTGATCCACACCACTCCAGTCCAGTTCATCAGTTAACTAAATGTGTTTTAGACAATTTACAAATTTATCATTAAGATGTTTTTAACTTCAAACTGTTGGTTCTTCTGGCTAAACTACAAGTCCTCTATCCATAATATTGCGTTCTCTGGTGAAATTGTTGTTTAGTCTGAATCAGGAGAGAAATATGCGCAGATAAAGCACCGTTTAAAAGCCAAAACAGTTCTAAACAACAGAGAAGATAACAAAGGATGGACTTTAATAGACTTATATTTTGGCCAGATGCGATTGTTTAAGATCAAAACGTCTTAATGATGTGTTTGTTTGTCACAAACACGCAGCTTTTCACATCACAAGACATTAACTGATGGACTGGAGTGGTGTGGATTACTTGTGGATTATTGTGATGTTTTTATCAGCTGTTTGCACTCTCATTCTGACGGCACCCATTCACTTACAGAGGATCCATTTGTGAGCAAGTGATGTGAAGCTAAATTTCTCCTAATCTTTTCTGATGAAGAAACAAACTCATCTACATCTAGATGACCTGAGGGTGAGTAAATGTCCATGAAAGTATTAAATTATTTAGATTATTGGTATTTCAAAAAAAAAAATCTTATTTGTTTATGAAGTGTTTACAACCTCTGTAACTTTCTGTCAGACTGCAATTTGCCACGCATATCCTCACTATGGAAACAGCATATTTGATACTCAGGTTAAGAGGGCATAATGAAAGCATTAAACAGAACTGCAAATCTAGAGACAAGGACTAATTACTGTCTGTTCAACTCCCGCACATTTGTCTGCAGCACACACAAAAAAATCTTGTTAATGTACTGCTGTCTCTGTGAGCAGAAAGATGGAGAAGAAAATAGATAAGATTAAAGACAAAAAGTAATACTGCATGCATTTAGCATAAAATAAAAGCAAAAAAATACATTTAAAAATGTATATAAAAATAATCATACAATTTTATAATAAATAAATATATTTCCATTTTAACTAGTTGCCTGGAAACAAAACTACATGGCAATGGAAAGTTGTCAAACTGCTACATGAAGGAAACTATAACTGGTTAATAGGTTACATTTGTATTTCAATTTCTCTGAAAGTCACTAAAAATAAAAAAGTTTGATATATAATAATGGATAATTGTTTATTTGATCAATAATACAGTCAAAACAGAAATGTTGTGAAATAGTATTATTAAAAAAAAAAACATTTTCTATTTTATTTGAACATGTATTTGTGATAGCAAAGCTGAATTTTCAGCATAATTTCTTCTGTCTTCAGTGTCACATGATCCTTCAGAAATCATTCTAATATGCTGAAGTTCTCAAGGAACATTTCCTGCATATACATTAAAAACAGTTGTGCTTGTTAATATTTTGGTGGACACCGTGATATTTTTTTTTCAGGATTCTTTGGTCAATAGAAAATTCAAAAGAGCAGCATTTATTTGAAATAGAAATATTTTATAACACTTCTATACCATAAAAAAACAACTTGCATAGCACTTGAGTGTCACTGACGTGTGTGTATATGTATGGATAGATAGATGGATAGACAGACAGACAGACAGACAGACAGACAGACAGACAGACAGATAGATAGATAGATAGATAGATAGATAGATAGATAGATAGATAGATAGATAGAT
>NW_015505219.1:2764610-2776158 GCF_001515645.1 Sinocyclocheilus grahami | reverse complement strand
TAGATAGATAGATAGATAGAGACAGACAGACAGACAGATAGAGATAGACAGACAGATAGATAGATAGATAGATAGATAGATAGATAGATAGATAGATAGACACAAACACATGGTGTATCATGCAGAGAAATATTTTTTTAAGACAAATAGTTGCTAGAATGTAATAAAATAAACTGTTTTTATTGGTTTATTCAAAGTCATCCCTTCTTTATTAGCCGGTTTATTGCCTTATATGCATCATGTGCTTGCAAAATGAAGAAAATGGATTTGTTACCCTGAGGCAACATCCTGCAATAGAACACACAAAAATAAACACACTTCACTAAACATCCCTGAATGGATTTCACAAAGTTTGACCTGAAATGTTACTTAAATCTTAACTCAGAGAGACGTGACACTGCTCTGTGGAGATGAGGGTGTTCTGTGCTCCCCGAGGCACGTGCCTGGAATATTTTGGCCTGGAAATGCCATGGTCAGATTTGATAAGAACCTTTCACTCTATAATAGTGTTTCACAGTCATCCACATCTCCCTGACATCCTCTGTGAGACAGTAAACAGACGGACATTAGGCTTCACATTATCTCTCACTGGACTTAGTTAGACACATTAAGATGTGCATTGACAAAAGACTAAATGGATAAACACATTTAGATGGTCCAAAATAGACGAGACACCGTCAAAGACGAGACTCGCTTCACCATAAAAGCGCTGATCTTTGCCAGGCACCATTACAGTAAGAGTCTCTACGGAGTAATTTCAGCTCAATTGTTATACTGAAGATAGTGGGTTTAGGGAAGAGTTTTAACGCTTTTATTTAAAGAGCCCCTTAAACCATCATCTTAATGTACATCTTCCGATGAATGATGATCTGTAAAGGGAATAAATCTCTTTGTGTCTTGTAGCGGAAAAAGTAACATCCCTGGGAAAAGACTGGCACAAATTCTGTCTGAAGTGTGAACGCTGTAACAAGACCCTGAATCCAGGAGGACATGCAGAGGTGAGAGGAAGACAGTAAAGAACGTGTTGAAGATAAAGATCCCATTGCACTTTTCCTTCATGTATATTTCTACTGACTTGGAAGTAGAAATGTACATTTATCTGGCAAATATTACATCTAATGTTAGCGATGTTGATTTATAGTTTGCAAATTCAAATTTGTACTCTTATTTAGCAATTTTGTTATTTCCGATTTTTGAGCCTAAACTGAAAATACACAAACAAAGCGAAAAGCACAATCACAGTGCTTCGAGTCTGTAAGTAAATCACAACTGTTCATGATGCTGTTCAATTGTGATCATGAATGAATCAGTATTTTTAAACAAAACAGTTTAGTGAAAGATTCAATGACTCACTCATAAAGACATGCTAACATACTACTCTTTTCTGCATTTCTGTCATCTTTATATGGCTAATATAGTATACTACTGTATACTAATCCTATAGGCATATTCACACCAACGGCACAATATATATATATATATATATATATATATATATATATATATATATATATATATGTTATATGTCTGTTTAGAACAATGCATAAAAATGTCAGACGGGCTAAATGAACATGCTAAATTGCTTTCTGACAGTAGGTGTAACTTATAGAAAAGCAGAAGTACAGTGGTTACCCTGTTTACTATGGTACACACTCCTGAATGAATCAATGAATGGTGTTGAATTAATCGGTTGACAGAATGGTTGAATGATTCACTTAAAAAGTCACTTGTTGCCATCTGCTGGTGGATAAATGTAACCTTCAGAAAGGTTCTTTGCAAAATGGGAAATTATATGCGCATGCAATATTATATTAGCCAGTGAAATAATTTGTTAATGTCAAACACACCTCATGATTCAAAACTTGCTATTGCTAGGCTGGTGTTGTAATGGGTAGTGACGTTCTCATTCTAGAATGTATGTGATTGGTCAAAAATTGTATTCGTAGCCTACATTTTCCCTAAAGACTATACATTTTAAATATGTATATCTGATTAAAACTAATAGCTAAAAATCGCCTTGAAAAACTCTTAGAGACTCCAAAAAAGAGCACTGACATGTTAACAAGTTCACATTATAATCAAAATTCACACTTTTAAGTTGTTGTTCTAGATAATGATGGAGATAATTCAGATTCCAGCAAAGGGCAAAAGAACCTTAATGTATCCCAAATATCATATTGATTGTATTGAATGTGCACTTGTGTACTTCCAGTGTCCTTTGAGTGTACTTCAAATCTTAAAAGTACATTTAAAAAAAGGTACTTGCAGATAATATTAATGAAATAAAGGCCACTTAAAGAGAGTACACTTTTATGACTGTTTCTTAAAACACACTTTAAAAAAAAGTGCACATTGTTAAATGTCAAATTAAAAGTTTTGCTTTAAAATACATTTTAAATAATAGTTTTATAATATTTTGCTTTAAAGAAGTGCACCAATTTATTTTTTTTGACTAACATTTTTGACTTCGCCATTACAAATGTGTAAATACAAATATATTTCAATACATGACATACAAGTTTTATTACATTAAGGTATTTTTTAGTTGACCATAAATGCTTGTCACTTCATTTGGCAGTATTGGGCAACCATATTTCAAAGACAATAGAAGTAAATATAAAATTACATATAAAGTCCTACCTAGTCCAACTAGTTAAACTATAATACAATTTTCATTTAACTGTAAGATTCCACAAAATAAATGTCAGAAAACATGACTTCAATTAGCACTTAAATATATTCTTCTAAAGTGTATTATTTCAATAATAAGACTCTTTTTAAAAGTATACGAAAGTGTAGCCTAATTCTTTTTCACAAGGACCGGTACAGTTGTTTGCTCTTTAGATGTTGAGAATATGTCATGCTTTAATCTCTGGACAGCATGAGCGTTAATTTTTGATGACAACAGACAAGTAAGACAGGAACTGGTTGCCTAATTAATCTCAGTGATGTGCTTTATTCCACTGTTAACAGCATGATGGGAAGCCATACTGCCACAAGCCATGCTATGCTGCCCTCTATGGACCAAAAGGTGCAGTACATCTAATTAGTGCCTCAGATGCATCTACTCATAATTTATGGGGCTTGCAGCAAGTAGGACACTCCTTCCTTTGATGCTACAGATTCTTAATGAGACAGACAGCCTGCACAAGAGCAGCTTAAATATCTGATCTTCAGATATGGATTAAAGTGATGAAAATTCTGTCATCATTTACTCGTTTCACACCTGTATGACTTTTTCTTTTGCGGAAAAAAAGATATGTTAAAGAATGCTGGTAACCGAACAGTTTTGGGTCCTATTGACGTCCATAGTTTTGGTTACCAACTTTCTTCAAAATATCTTCTTTTGTGTTCCACAGAATAAAGAAACTCGTACAGTTTTGGTACAACATGAGGGTGAGTAAATGATGACAGAATTTTCATTTTGGGGTGCAATATCCCTTTAATGTCATGTAAAGTTAAAGCCTATGTTAAATTCTTACACACTGTGATGTTAAATATAATCAGAAAAGAAGCAACTGTACTGTCTGTCATATCCCTGTAGGTGTGAATATCGGCGGGGCTGGATCATATGTCTATGACACACCTGTCAATGAAGACACTGCCCCTGTTGCAATGGAATCCAAGCCCAAGGCTGAAGAGAAAAGGGCTACTAGGGGCCCAGTGAAGGGTGAGTTTGTATTACTGTAGACTTGACATTACACAACACAGCCTACTGTATTTGTTTGATAGGCCTCTAAATTCTCAACAAAAAATCTGTTATATACAATCTACTTCATGACTTGATTGATAGTTTATAGCATAATTCTAAAATTGTCCACCTTCAGGTCATGGTTTGTTTTTGCTGCGAAATCTTTAATGATTTTTATAAAATCAGTAAATGTATAAATAGCTTTGATATTGTTAGTAACTGAAGCAATTTTTCATTCTGACTTAAAGGGACAGTTCACCCAAAAATGAAAATTACATCATCATTTACTCACCCACAAACTGTTCCAAATCTGTATGAGTTTCTTTCTTCTGTTGAGCACGAAAGAAGATATTTTGAAGAGTGTGGATAACCAAACGGTTGCTGGCAGACATTGACTTCCATATTATGGAAAAAAATTATAATATGGAAGTTAATGCCAACCAGCAACTGTTCTGTTACCAATCATTTCCATTTTTGGGTGAGCTTTCCTTAAATGTATATGTTGGGCTTTACTACACCTTAGCAACCATATATCAACGCAATTGCGACATTTGCATGTGCTTTCTAGAACAAAGTGGTAATGAATTCTGTATTATATTTCAGGATTATTACATTTATGTTAATGTCATTTAAATGAATGATATTTTTGAGAATAACTGTTTACCTAATATTCTCCAGCTGCAAGCTTCAGTTCGTTTTCTGGTCAGCCGAACATCTGCCCAAGGTGCAACAAAACAGTGTACTTCGGTAAGCGCTGACATTCAGACAGTAAAGTTCACCAAATATGGACTTGTGCTGTAACTTGTGTGTTCAGCAGGGCCTGGACATACATTAGCATTTCCTGAGGTTGCCTGATGCTTACAGAAGGGCCTGTGTTTCCTTCTTTGTGTTTCAGCTGAAAAGGTCAGCTCCCTGGGTAAAGACTGGCACAGACCATGTCTGCGCTGTGAGAGGTGCAGCAAAACTCTGGCTCCAGGCAGCCATGCAGAGGTGAGGGACAGAGACAGCATAAAACTCTGCAGCCGATCAACTTTCAATTGAAAGACCTGTTGATTCTCATATGACAGTATATATAGCAAATTTTAGGTTACTTGTAGTTTCTACTGTATTTTGGGCCATTTTTATATATTTTAATCTAAATAATTTATATTGTGCAAATTATAAAAATACATTTTGACTTTCTCTTGCCCCTCAAAATACATTATGCGGTCTATATGCATTTAAAGGTTTAAACTAAATATATTTTCAGTCTAAAAAAGGATATACTTGCTTATATTGTGATGGTCACTACATGTATTTGAAATGTAATTTGGTCCAAAAAAAAAGTATCTGCATGTGTGGAATAGAAATGTATTTATCCCCTCTCAGTAATATCATAAAGGTGCAGCTCAAAAACATCTAGATTAAACTGTTGTGCAATGCATCCAGATTTGATTTAATGTGATTTAATAGTGTACATGGGTTCTGTTTTAAACTACAGCACGATGGCCAGCCATACTGCCATAAACCCTGTTACGCTGTTCTCTTTGGGCCAAAAGGTACATTTCCCATTGTTCATTTTCCAATTGCATTATCTTACACATATTAAAGGGGTCATATGATGCAATTTCAAGTTTTTCTTTGTCTTTGGAGTGTTACAAGCTATTTGTGCATATATAAGATCTGTAAAGTTGTAAAGACTAAAGTCTCAAACCCAAAGAGATATTCTTTATAAAAGTTAAGACTCGTCCACACCTTCCTAAAACACCTCGTTAAAACACGCCCCCACATGTCTACGTCACTGTGTTGGAAGATTTGCATAACACCGCCCCCAAATGTTCATGCAAAGACAGAAGGTGTATCTGTAGTATTGTTGCCGCCGCTGCTATGTTGTGGAGACACTGTGTGCTTCCAAATATGGTAAGGGGCGTAACATTTCCGTCACACGCTTGAGGTATTCGGCCAATCACAACGCACTGGATAGCTGGCCAATCAGAGCACACCGTGCTTTTCAGAACAATGAGCTTTGTAAAAATCGACGCGTTTCAGAAAGGCGGCACAGAGAGGAGCAACAATAATGTACGGTATGTCGAAAATAATGTATTGTTTGAACTTTTAATCTGCGTAAACATTGGATTACACCAAATATACTAAATAATGATATTTTTAGCATTTTCATGACCCCTTTAATTGTAAGTGTCTACTTTAATGTTTCAACTTTCCAATTACATTTATGACAATAAAATATCAAAATATGAGTGAAATAATGTTATATTGTCATTCAGCATAACATATATATTTATGTAAAACAATATACTTATTCTGACTTATAGAATAAGTAATAAGTGACCATACTACATTTTATTATATTTTTAATGATTAAATTCTTACTGATAAAATACTTGCTGACAAGTGGTTTGAAGGATAGTGTCAAAGATTGGTAAAAAAAAATGTAAATTGAAAGTAATTAGTATTTTGGGGGCTGCACTGTTATCCTTAAACAGGGTCTTTTGCAATTTAACGATTCTTGTTCTAAATATGCCTCAAACGTGTTTTTGAACTATTGTTACACTGAATGACATTTTTTCTGTAAATCATACACTCAAAAACTGCTGGGTTGTTTCAACCCAACTTTGGGTTAAAATATAGCTAAAAATGTTTTAAATTAAATTTTTAACCCAAAAGTTGGGTTAGTCCATATTTGACCCAAAGTTGGGTTGAAACAACCCAGCGTTTTTTAGAGTGTAGTAAACTTTCATTGTTTTGATGCTTGAAATATTAATCTTTGACCTATGATAATATCATTTCGCTATTTTTGTTCAGGAGTGAACACTGGAGGTGTTGGCAGTTACATATACGAGGACCCAAATACTGAGAGCCAGTCCTAAGAACCACAACCACACCAGCAGTATTATTTGCAACCATAGATTCAAGCCTCTTGTCTGCTTCCTTTAACTCCACTTCCTCTCTTTCTTGAGTCTGCACTGATCTTGTTCGTCTACAGAGTGCCACTTAATTGTACTAAAATGAGCTAGTATTACTACTTACTAACTGTATTTTTGCTGTATTTATATATGGTTTATATATATTTTAAGAATGTAGTTAATATACAGATTTTTTTGACTGTGACAACAAAATTCTGTTCAGAATGAAAAGTTTTTGCCATTAGTTCTAACATATGTTTAGTCGTGTAGCACTTTAGCACACTTATTTATTATTATAGTTTACTGACAGTATATGTTTTCTGAACTTTGGACTTAAGGTCTGTTTATGTATTAAAAAAAAATACTGTTAAGTGTATGAAATTGTTTTATTTCATTTCACTTTTGGGATGTCTATGTTTGTTTGTTTATTTTCTTCTTAACGCCATTCCAGCATCTATGGCTATATTCATGGCGAGAGTTAATCCATACTCAATGCCAATACATTCACCAATGAAGAAAATTATTCTGAAGCTGGAAACAATCAATCAATCAATTGCCAACTCTAAAAAAATCAAGCAGAAATTACAAATAATTGTGTTCAGTTAAAAGGAAGGAAATGCAGATGCTGTTATATTACTATAGGCCCTATAATAATATAATTTAATCCCAGATAGCACACGTACATCTGCAAGATGTCTGTTAAAGATCGCTTGATCTGGAAAGCATCTGCTGTGTATAAACATCTGGCAGACGTCTGTAAGATTTCAGTTTTACATGCATTCTCAATCCTAAACATCTTAAAGACATCTTCTAAACATCTATTTGACATCTGATAGGAAACGTATCATTACTCATTTGTAAGTCGCTTTGGATAAAAACGTCTGCTAAATGACTAAATGTAAATGTTATGTAAAGGAAACATCTTATAGACGTATTGCAGATGAGCAAACACTCTAAAAACTATTGCAGATGCAGACGTCAAATAGACGTCTCTGTGATGTATGTGTGCTATCAGTGATGTGTTGTTGCAGTCTATATATTATTATAACCATAGGCGGTTCTTAGCCTTCCCCTGGCCACAGGGTCTTGGGGCAAAAATGCCCCTGCACAAACAAATTAAATCTATTAGGTCTGTTGCTAACAAAGTGTAAATTAATAGAAAGTGTCGACTGCGCATTGAATTAAGATTTGCTCATGTTGCACCATATTTCAGGGTTACTTTGGAAATGTAATAGGTTACAGATTACAAGTTACCCTATTTAAAATGTAATAGTAGTGTAACTTTTTCAATTACTTTATTAAAGTAATGTAACGGATTACTTTTGATTACTTTTCAAAATTTCTAATGAATGTTTATTTGCCACTGTTAATCATTTTCAAACATTTACACCATGCAGGGTTAACCTTACAGTAGTGCTCAACACTGTCAGACTTTCAAAATCCTTAAAGGCAGAGTAAGTGATTTTTCAAAAACACTTTAGAAAACTGATTCGGGCCGAATCGCAAAACAAACTGGTAGCCAATCAGCAATAAGGGGCGTGTCTACTCGTGATGTGGAGGAGAGCGCGTTCAGTGCACAGGACGGACATTAGCGGAGCCGAGCGATAGAAAGATAGAGATGGCGGATAAAAAACAAAAGAGGAAAACGTCTGTGGAACGATAAGGCAAGAAGTAGGACCCGTGTAAATAACGGATCAGCTTTCCAGCGCTGGAGAGAACTCAAGGAGTTTCCACTCGCGTCCGGTGTAGACACGGTGTAACATTGGTTTTGCTTTGTTTCACAGAACTAATCGTTGCCTGGTTTGCCTACGTATATGTGGGGCGGAGCTATCAAAATAGGGGCAAGACCCTTTTGGGGTAGGGGCGTGGTTGTTTTGGTGATTTCAAATATCAACATTGGCTACCAGAAATCACTTACTCTGCCTTTAATCACTTGAATTAAGATGATCAAATTTGAACACATCCACCACAAAATCAGACTTTAGTACCGCCTTTTACTTTGAGATTGATCTGAAGTTCAATGCAGATTTAAAATCATAAGAAATAGTTTAATGATACTGTTTTTGAAACCAAATCTTTGCATAACTACAGGAAACACTGCATCTAACAATGGATTGGAAAAAAAAATAGCTAATTAAAAAAATATATAATAAAAACGTATATACATCAACTCAATTACGGTTATCTAATAAGCATGTGTCCTATTCTGTGTACTAAACTCCTGAAACATTGGTGTCTCTTTGTATATGATATGATGATAGTTTTCTCAAAATAAGTAAAATGCTCATGAAGTGACTCAGAGCAGTTCTAGAGATTGTTTATGTGTTCATGTACTCATATATTGAGGCAGCAGAGGCTGCAAACACCGCAAGCTTCGGTAGGCCTATGTGTAGTAAATGAAACCGCATGTCTGCGCCATTAATTTCCACGAGGGGCGGACTGGGAAAAAAAATTCAGGCCGGGAAATCTCACACTCATACACCCACGACAAATTCAGAAACATGGACAACACTATTTTTTGTATGGACCTCACATAAAAAAGGTTTAAATTGAATGTAGACAGCTTCAGTGATTATAACGATAGTTTTGTTGTTTTGAGGGTGCCATAGATCAAAGTTAGTGATAATGTCATTATTGTACATCATGTATTCGCTAATGTTTTAATTCAATTGTAATCCCATTAAATACAAATGCAGTCCCATTAAACATATTTTATTAGCCTACATAACAACCGTGTCTGGTTCTAAAAGTCTAAAAAGTCCGGTTTATGATGTTTGTAGATTGTAGTTAATAGATTTGGCTGCTTTTAGCCTTACCCTAGAGTTGGTTCACCCGCCGCCTATAACATAATTTGTTATAACATAACATCAAAGTTTGCACAGAAATCCAAGGATCTGTCACAAATCATGATGATAGCAATGAATAAATGATGTTTGCAACTCTTTTTTTATCCAGTTATATTATTAATAAATTAAGGTAAACGCTGCACTAATAGACATACGTTTCGTTTGCATATAGTGATGCTAATTATAATGATTAAGCTCTACGGCGTATCGTGTAATAACCTAGTAGGCCTAGGCTTGAATAGTCAACCTCAAAAATAGGAAATACATTTGAAACCATAACGACGCAGTGCATTCTGGGTAACGTGGTCCGCTGTGCTCACGCGCACGCTGTCATTCAACACTGCGCTGATGTCTGCTGCGGTCATTCTAGCCGCTGTGCTCGGCGGCGGGGTTTTCTTCATTGCCCGGAGATTATTCTTCCGGAGGAAAGCGCTGAAATTGCTGAGTTACCCAGCGGGTCTGATGCGCGGAAAGACTGTGATAGTGACCGGGGCGAACAGCGGCATCGGGAAGGCGACGGCGGCGGAGCTGCTGAAGCTGCAGGCCCGTGTGGTCATGGCCTGTCGGGACAGGCAGAGCGCGGAGGAGGCGGCCCAGGACATCAAGAAGCAAGCCGGTCCGAATCAGGGAGAGGTCGTGATCAAACACCTGGACCTCGCGTCGCTCCAGTCTGTGCGCAGCTTCTGCGAGGAAGTTATCAGGGTTTGTTTACAACGGTCTCGTTCTCTTTTAGCCATTGAAGCTAGGTTGCATGTCATTAAATATAAGCTACAACACAATGGAGTATGGATTAATGACTCAGGCAAAAGCTTTTGAGAAAATGGCCCAATTAGTTCTCAAAAAACACGAAACGTGCCAACACTTACATGTTGTGTAACTAAAGGTCAGGTCCCACCTGTGTTTCTCAGTGAAATGAGCTATCCAATGTCCTGAATATGATATGAATGTTGTACTCCTACTGTAATGTTAATATTACTACAATTATTGTTAGCACAATTAAACCGTGGCAACTTAGTTCTAGCCACCAGTCATGAAAAATGACATTCACTACTTACAATGTTCAAAGCCGGTATTAATGGGATTGCATATTATTATTATTATTATTATTATTATCATCACTTATTATTATGGTAATTTCACCATAACTACATCCTACATGAGAAAATGTGGTTGCTGTGAACCATACTATAGTAAAGTAGGCCTACTTGAATTAATTTATTGTGGTAATTCGGTTGCTGTGGTAATATAACAACTATTGTAATATAAACGAATTACTTTGACCCAATACTGTACTAAGTTTTCTACAACTATAGGGTATATTATATTACAATACACTACAGTTTACTGTAGTAAAAACTAAAGTATACTACGGTATTTATTACATTTTATCAGTTCACTAGTTAATACTACATTTATAATGTAGCATTAGCATTTATTAGCAAAGTGTTGTAAATACTATAATATGTCTACAGTATAAGACACTGTACTATAGTATGGTTCAAAACACTAGTATTTACTATAAATTACTATAGTATTTTTTCATGTGGGTTGTATTAACTGTGGGTATTTTGCAGAGGTTGCGTTAGACTTTAACCTTGTCCGTTATTTTGACGCACAGGGTCGTACAATTTCCATCATAATCTATTATTAGCCGTCATTTTAATGTTCATATTTTAATTATATTAACACATTTAATTGCTTGTATTTTTGTTCACATATTCATTTTTAATAATGAACCTACAGGACGAGCATATAGGCTTATGCATTTATTTATTTATCACGAGAACAGATGAAGAGAGACTGTGTGTCACTTTTCATGTTCAGCGTTAGGCTACACACCGCAGTGACAGCGGAGGCCACTGAAAACAACAAAATATGCTAGGGCTGGGTACAAAAAAAAATTGAATTTAATAAAAATGTAATAGATTCTCATTTTTATGAACCAATATCGATTCTTATCCCAATCATTCTGTTTTCAGTTGACGAATGAACCGTACATATAGTACATATACTAGCACTTACCTATTCTATTCTATTCTGTTCTATTCCATTCTATAAAAAAAAAAACCTAGCTATGTGTACTGTGCTAGACTAACTGAGACTTGTCA
>NW_015505219.1:2754031-2758748 GCF_001515645.1 Sinocyclocheilus grahami | reverse complement strand
TTTTTTTATCCAGTTATATTATTAATAAATTAAGGTAAACGCTGCACTAATAGACATACGTTTCGTTTGCATATAGTGATGCTAATTATAATGATTAAGCTCTACGGCGTATCGTGTAATAACCTAGTAGGCCTAGGCTTGAATAGTCAACCTCAAAAATAGGAAATACATTTGAAACCATAACGACGCAGTGCATTCTGGGTAACGTGGTCCGCTGTGCTCACGCGCACGCTGTCATTCAACACTGCGCTGATGTCTGCTGCGGTCATTCTAGCCGCTGTGCTCGGCGGCGGGGTTTTCTTCATTGCCCGGAGATTATTCTTCCGGAGGAAAGCGCTGAAATTGCTGAGTTACCCAGCGGGTCTGATGCGCGGAAAGACTGTGATAGTGACCGGGGCGAACAGCGGCATCGGGAAGGCGACGGCGGCGGAGCTGCTGAAGCTGCAGGCCCGTGTGGTCATGGCCTGTCGGGACAGGCAGAGCGCGGAGGAGGCGGCCCAGGACATCAAGAAGCAAGCCGGTCCGAATCAGGGAGAGGTCGTGATCAAACACCTGGACCTCGCGTCGCTCCAGTCTGTGCGCAGCTTCTGCGAGGAAGTTATCAGGGTTTGTTTACAACGGTCTCTTTCTCTTTTAGCCATTGAAGCTAGGTTGCATGTCATTAAATATAAGCTACAACACAATGGAGTATGGATTAATGACTCAGGCAAAAGCTTTTGAGAAAATGGCCCAATTAGTTCTCAAAAAACACGAAACGTGCCAACACTTACATGTTGTGTAACTAAAGGTCAGGTCCCACCTGTGTTTCTCAGTGAAATGAGCTATCCAATGTCCTGAATATGATATGAATGTTGTACTCCTACTGTAATGTTAATATTACTACAATTATTGTTAGCACAATTAAACCGTGGCAACTTAGTTCTAGCCACCAGTCATGAAAAATGACATTCACTACTTACAATGTTCAAAGCCGGTATTAATGGGATTGCATATTATTATTATTATTATTATTATTATCATCACTTATTATTATGGTAATTTCACCATAACTACATCCTACATGAGAAAATGTGGTTGCTGTGAACCATACTATAGTAAAGTAGGCCTACTTGAATTAATTTATTGTGGTAATTCGGTTGCTGTGGTAATATAACAACTATTGTAATATAAACGAATTACTTTGACCCAATACTGTACTAAGTTTTCTACAACTATAGGGTATATTATATTACAATACACTACAGTTTACTGTAGTAAAAACTAAAGTATACTACGGTATTTATTACATTTTATCAGTTCACTAGTTAATACTACATTTATAATGTAGCATTAGCATTTATTAGCAAAGTGTTGTAAATACTATAATATGTCTACAGTATAAGACACTGTACTATAGTATGGTTCAAAACACTAGTATTTACTATAAATTACTATAGTATTTTTTCATGTGGGTTGTATTAACTGTGGGTATTTTGCAGAGGTTGCGTTAGACTTTAACCTTGTCCGTTATTTTGACGCACAGGGTCGTACAATTTCCATCATAATCTATTATTAGCCGTCATTTTAATGTTCATATTTTAATTATATTAACACATTTAATTGCTTGTATTTTTGTTCACATATTCATTTTTAATAATGAACCTACAGGACGAGCATATAGGCTTATGCATTTATTTATTTATCACGAGAACAGATGAAGAGAGACTGTGTGTCACTTTTCATGTTCAGCGTTAGGCTACACACCGCAGTGACAGCGGAGGCCACTGAAAACAACAAAATATGCTAGGGCTGGGTACAAAAAAAAATTGAATTTAATAAAAATGTAATAGATTCTCATTTTTATGAACCAATATCGATTCTTATCCCAATCATTCTGTTTTCAGTTGACGAATGAACCGTACATATAGTACATATACTAGCACTTACCTATTCTTTGAATTTAATAAAAATGTAATAGATTCTCATTTTTATGAACCAATATCGATTCTTATCCCAATCATTCTGTTTTCAGTTGATGAATGAACCGTACATATAGTACATATACTAGCACTTACCTATTCTATTCTATTCTGTTCTATTCCATTCTATAAAAAAAAAAACCTAGCTATGTGTACTGTGCTAGACTAACTGAGACTTGTCACAGCACTTGCATAATGTTGCTCCCTCGTAGGGCTGGGTGATATAGCTAAAAAAAAATGTATCAACGATATAATGTTTCATATCGTTCGGTATTGATAATTATTGACATTTTTTATAAACTTTTTTAAAACAAAGAGCAATAGAATTTTTTTTTTTTTATTGAACCACTGTATTTTTTAATTAACCCAATTTATTGAGACAAACAACAAATATTTTTTGTTTTAACAGTCAAACACAAAATAAAAATTAAACGCATATCTCATTTCTAATATTTTATATGCAGATTAAATAGGTCTTAAGGAAACTTTTGTCTTGTCTCCCGAGGCCACAGGAGGGTGCAATGTGCAAAATAATACAGCGCATTTAAATTGTCAACGCAAGGAAGTAACTATAAAAAAACGTGCATTACGTCTAAATTAACTCATAGAAATCAAATATAATTTCGTAAATTGCATAAACAATTTTGAACAAAACAGCATCATGTATTTATGCATTGCTTAATCCAAAGAGCCGAACGGCCAGTCACACAGATTGCATTTAAAAACATGAGACGCAGTGAAAAGGAATAAACCTCCACAAATTCGTGACGTGTTTTCTAAAAGTTTAAACTGTTAACTTTGCATGGCTTTCTATACATCTCTTGTGTGAGTCGCGAGTGCAGCAGTCATATGTGTCCGTCTAAAAAATGCACTGAATATGCGTTTTGTGTGAATGGCTTGGTTTCGGTTTTAACCTAATCAAGATCTTCTCTGCTTTGAGCTTCTGTATTTCTCTAATATTTTGAATGAATAACGCAGCAGCGGCGCGTCTCGTGGGATGCAACAACGTCACTTACATCATCACCGTATCTCGCTGCGCCACTGATGACGCTCCCTGATGCACACCTAACATTAAAATGTTTATTTTAAATTCGACTAATATTCATTTTTGGCAGGCACAGCACTCATTTCAGCATGTGTTCGTTTGTGTGTGTGCTGTCTGCGTCACTCATAGCACGTGCCTATATCATGCACTATATCGAACTTTTTTTCCTATCGTTATCGAAGAAGGTGTACCGTCGATAAATATTGATACCGTTTTATCGCCCAGGCCTACTCCCTCGTTCGTCTGATTGCTTCTATTGTTCTCCTCATTTGTAAGTCGCTTTGGATAAAAGCGTCTGCTAAATGATTAAATAAAATAAAAATAAATATATATAGTGTGTATTAGGGCTGCACGGTTAATCGAAATTAAATCGCAAAGGCGATAAATCGCGATTAGGCAGAAGCTGTGATTGTCATGCGTATCTTTCAGTGAAGCACGGTTCTGTAATCAGTAGTTAATCTTCACCTGAAGGCCAGAGGGCGCTCTCGCGCGGAAACTCCAAATACACCCTGCAGAAGAAACCCAGGAAATCCCTATAGGTTGCAGAATAAACAGAAGATAGGGATGGGCCATACCTTTTATTTTATTTGTGATACCGATACTCATTTTTTAATTATTAAAAGAATATAATCAGTAATTATACTCCCTTAATATTAGATTTTAAAGCCATGGTTTTTTTTACATTTCACAGGCCTTTTTTGTTTACACTGTCAGAAATAAAATATACTATAATTGTGTTTTAGCCCTTTACTGGGGCAGTAACTTCAAAGGTGCAACTATACCCTTAAAAGGGAGCATATTAGTACCGTACAAGTAGGCATGCTTTAAGGGTAGATAAGTTACAAAGGTGCACCTTTGAGGGTACCTCATGAAAAATAAACATGATGTTACATAAGTACTAAAATATATTATTATTATTATTGCCATGGTAAATTTGTGGTTACTGCAGTTTTACTTCAAATACTGTGGTAAACCGTGGTTACTGTAATAAAACCATGGTTAATTTTTGTAAAAGGCTACCAGGCTGTTGTACCCCTAACGGTGAAACTTTAGCATATTTTATTCTGACAGATTTATTAACAGCAATTACAGAACATAACACAATCCATTTGAACTTTTAACAACCAGTTTAAATAAATTTACTTGCACAAACTAGCCAATTTAAAATAAATATTACATGTACACAAAAGTTTGGGGTCAGTAAGATTTTGTAATATTTTTTTTTAAGTCTCATGCTCACCAAGGCTGCACTTATTTGAACAAAAACAAACAAACAGTAAAAGCAGCAATATTGTGAAATATAACAATTAAAAAAAAAACTATTTCCTATTTGAATATATTTTAAAATGTAATTTAAAATGCATCTGTGATCAAAGCAGAATTTTCAGCATCATTACTCCAGTCTTCAGTGTCACATGATCCTTCAGAAATCATTCTAATATCATTTGCTGCTCAAGAAACATTTATTAATATTGCTGCTTAATATTTGTGTGGAAACCGTGATGCATGTTTCAGAATTAATGTTATATATAGTAGCAATGTTATGTAGGCTAATGTAATGTAATAATGTGGCAATGGTTTCTTAAGATCTACTTATGCCTCTGATGCTTTTAGGAAACGCAGCCCTATTTGAATAAGCACTGTGAGCCATGCGTCAGTAGCGAACGCTGTCTGTGATTGATTGGTTCTGTCTTTCAGCATTTGCGTGTGTTCC
>NW_015505219.1:2734080-2752930 GCF_001515645.1 Sinocyclocheilus grahami | reverse complement strand
CACTTAGAAGCTTATTTTATGCACCGAATTTCTTGATAAATAAATAAAGTTAATGGTTAAAAAATGCACTTTAGAATCGATATTTTTATGTGAGGATACTTAAGGATCGAGCCGTCCATCCCTATTAACTGCTTTCATTGATTCAACGTGACTAATAAACACACGACTACGGCAATATATGGTTTATCTGAGTTTGTCTTATTATAATGTTTATTATAATAAAGTATATAATAATGCAATGCTAATCGACATAGCCTTTATCTCTGCTTAGAATACTATGCAATGTGTTGCATGCCTTATTCTGTGTAAGAAGACACATCATCTCACAGAAGGATTTACTTCAAACACTCGACTGACTTTATGAAGTGAGTTTGGAGTAAAACATGTTATTAAATGTGGTATTTTCACGTGCGTTCAGATGGATCAGTATTTACTACACAGAGCCGTAGTTCACTGACAAGCTACGCAAACAGCTTTCATAATCGCAGAATGATTTCTTCGATTTCATAATCGTGCGATTAAATCGTCTGTGATTATGAACGCGATTTTGTGTAGCTTGTCGGTGAACTCTGTGTAGTAAATGCTGCTCCATCTGAAAGCACTGCTAAAAAAAATTCCGTCAATTTTGGAAAATTTAGGTTAACGCGTCCTCTGGTATTTTGGTACCTTGATAAATTGTACATACATAAATAATGAAATTAGGAGGCAACTGGGCTGATTGTCACACTTTTTAGCCCTGACAATATTTCACAGGCTTGATTTATTTTTAAAAGTAAATTTCTGGATAGGGACACACGTTATTGTCTTGACAACAATGGGAACCTGCAATTAAATATCCATTTACTAGATTTTCATTAAACTTGAAACGAAACAGCAAAGATGGAAAAAATAACACGAGATTACATGAAATTGTTAAACTATTATTTTGGCCAACAGAAATTGTAATTAATGAATTATATGTGATTGTAACAGATTAGAAGTATCAGATAGATTAGAAGTATTACTTTGGTTGAGACTTGATTTTGAAGGGCTGACTTAGGGTATTTTCACAAGGTCTCACTCACAAACCTGTGAAACGAACCGTCAACGGGTCGCAGTGAAATCTCAAATTGTTATCATGACTTAGGCTAACTCATATGAGGGATTTGTAATATTTGGGACTTGCAGTGTGTATAAATGTGCGATTGCCTTATTTAAAGCAAAATAAATAATTTCCAATTTCATCGATTTTTCAGTCTTTCCATAGTGTTACATTTATTAAACAATTATAGGTGTAGCATAATTAACAATAAATACGTATTTGATCAATTAAATGAATTTATGACACAACACATGCCAACAGGCCTAGTTAATATATAGCATGTCATATTGGTTTTACTTAAAACCTCAATCCTTTTAGTTACTGACATACAGCCATTGTAACAACTTCCTCATGTGACAACCAGCCCTGATTTCCCATGTAGATTTAATAGACATTTATATGAAGCCATTTTAGTTACACTTTCTGCAGCGAGTCAATATCTAGTTACACAAAAAGCATTTTCCCTCTTAGATATACCTCAAGTCCCATGACAGCCTCCTTGAGGTTTTCATATCCACAGTTTTTGCCTCTGAAACAGCATGCCAGAACACTTAAGGATAATAGTCTATCTGTATTTTTAAATTTCGGTCTTAACCAAGCTAAACAACTGTACCACATAATTTTTCATGTGTCTAAAGTTATTTGTTTTCTTTATTGCATTTATACACTAGATTAATTAACTGTGATTAGATGTGCACAAACTAAAATTTCTAAACTCCTAATTGTGTTACAAAATTAGGAGGAGCCAAGGATTGATGTTCTTATCAACAACGCTGGTCTCTACCAGTGTCCCTACAGTAGGACAGAAGAGGGCAATGAAATGCAGTTGGGAGTGAACCACCTGGGTCACTTCCTTCTGACAAATCTTCTGTTGGACCTCCTGAAGCAGTCGGCTCCCAGCCGTATCGTCATGGTCTCCTCCAAACTCTACAAGTATGGCAGCATCAACTTCGAGGACTTGAACAGCGAACAGAATTACGACAAAGCTTTTTGCTACAGCCAGAGCAAGCTTGCCAACCTACTGTTTACTCGCGAGCTGGCCCGCAGGCTGGATGGTACTGGGGTATCTGTAAATGCCCTCACTCCTGGTATCGTAAGGACCAGATTGGGCCGGCACGTCAACATCCCCCTGCTGATTAAGCCTCTTTTCTTGCTGGTCTCTTGGTTGTTCTTCAAAAGCCCACTGGAGGGTGCTCAGACCCCACTGTACCTGGCATGCTCGCCTGAAGTTGAGGGTGTGTCTGGAAAATGCTTTGCTAATTGCGAAGAAGAACAATTGATGTCTAAAGCCACGGAAGACTATACTGCTAAACGGCTCTGGGACCTGAGTGAGAGCATGGTGGGGCTTAGGAGGTGAGGGGAAGAAGCAGAACCATTCTTCACAAATGTGGCAATTGCAAACCTCGAACATCAGTGCATTGGATTTTTGGGGAGTGTTTTTGGCCAAGTACCCAAGGGACTTACTGGATAAGGGACAGATAATTAAAATGTCCATCTGTTCCCTGTATCTTTGCTGCAGTGTTTTCAGAGATGGCCTCAGGCTTGTGACTCACTCTTCTCTGTGAATGAGAGCCTGAAAGTGTTGAGTTCGACATATCCCTTGAATACAAATGACAGGAGCAACGTGCCCAAGAAACATATGGCTTAGAGCTAACATGAATACAGAATAGCATGTACACCACTGCATATCTCTCGATGTAGATTAACTGGTGATTTGTGACCAAGTTATTACAATACATCAAGATAGTTTAATGTTGTTCAACAATTAATTTGACAGACCTATTCTTCTATGAAGTGAACTAGTCACAATTTAGCCTCCCAGAATATCATCTTCTCATAAGGCTGTGGAATAAACCTGGCAACTCCCACCCTGTGACTAATTTCAAGATGGATTTGAAAATGTTTGTGACATTCCAGTGTCCAAACAAAATCAAAAAGGAAACACATAGGTTGTGGCTCTTCATATAGTGTGGTGTCACTACTCAAACAAAAAAGTGAATCAGCGTAATGGCTGCATAAATTTCATTACCTCCAATATATACCTCTGTGCATTAGCTATTATTAGATAAATTTCATGCGCAGTGGAGCTGTAGGGATTTTACTGGCTACTGTCCTTAATCACACGCACTAACATGAAATGTTTTGAGTGTAAATGCTGCGCTTCTGTTATTCTGTGAAGACTGAATAAATTGAATGCTGGAAAGAAACTCTGTCATTTGTGGAGGAGGACCAAGGTCCTTCCTTTGTATGCTGCCATTCACATACAACAATGAAACATTTCATGCAGGAAACAGAACACCAGATTATAAATTCTTCCCAATACACCTCAGCAGCAAGTCTAGCTCTCCAACAGTGAAGGAAACAAAAAAGGGAGTTAAAGAGACAGACATGGTGCAACTATTGTGCTTTATTAGATATAGAAAGCGAAACAGAGTCATGCATCATTGTGTCAACTGACACAGGATCCCAGCTGATTAAGAAAGAAGAGAGGGATTGAATCGTGAGGTAGAGAGGGCATGAGGGAGGGGCTTACAGCACTGAGGAACAAAAGAGAGAAAACGTCAAAAAGAACAATCACCTCAGAAATTCCATCGCCCAACAAAACACATCAGGAGTTTTAAAAAATGCCCATTGCTTTCAAGATGTACTTGTTTGATGGTGTAATAGATTTAAGTAGTATCAAATCTATTTGAAATAGAAATAGATTAAAGTTTCACTTTAGTTGAGACTTGATCTTGAATGGCTGACTTAGGGTAATATGAATCCATGCAGAGTTTATTCTCAAAAATATTTTCACAAGGTCTCGCCCACAAACCTGTGGAACGATCTGTCAATGGGTCGTTGTGAAATCTCAAATTGTCATCATGACTTAACTTCATTTGAGGCATGTTTAATTGTTTGTAGCTTGTATAATTGTGCTGATTGCCTTATTTATAGCAATATAAATAATTTACAATTATATAGATTTTTGAATCTCTCCATAGTTACATTTATTATACAATTATAGCTATAGCATACTTAACAATAAATACAGCTATTCATAAATTATATAATAAAAGATCAAATTTCTTGTCAAAATTAGCATTTTTTTTACATAGCATGTGCTGTCCATTCACAACCTCTTATGAGCCCAGAAGGCTTTTGGTAAAACAAAGTAAATCTCTTCAGACAAGTTTCCAAAAATTCATAATGCACCTAATGCACTTAAAATACTTTCTCACAAACCACACAGAACCATTAATAAACTGTCAAAATAGGCTATACAAATAGTGCTGAATGATAGAGATTCATATTAACTAGAGACATTAGCAATTTATGTTTGATGTTTAGAAAACACTGTAAGAGATACAGAAATAGAGAGAAAAATGATAAGAGAGCTGATGCACTGAAAATATTCAACAGAAAATCCCATCATGTGTTTGGCTCAAACTGTAGCTTAACATTCAAAACCTACTGACAAAAGAGAGTAACTGAAACCCTGCTCTAAGTTTAGTAAAGTACCGTAGAGCTGTAAAAGAGAGTAACCAGGAAATTCTGCTCTTAGTTTAGTAGAGTACCACAGAGCTGTAAAAGAGAGTAATAAGGAAACTCTGCTCTTAGATTAGCAGAGTATCACAGAGCTGTAAAAGAGAGTAACCAGGAAACTCTGCTCTTAGTTTAGTAGAGTACCACAGAGCTGTAAAAGAGAGTAACCAGGAAACTCTGCTCTTAGTTTAGTAGAGTACCATAGAGCTGTGCCTTGGTGAGACTGTCTTTACGTGACAGCCCTAGTGTGCCAAATTTTTGGTACGGCTGTTGTGGAGGAGGTGGTGGAGTTGTTCCCTGAGGGGACATGCTGTGCCTCTCGGGTTGGTAATGCTGCAGCTCGGCAGCCATCTCCAGAGATCCATGGTCCAGTGACTCATTTGAACTGTTGGGACTTATGTCAACGTACTCTGTTGCCTGGCCCCCGGCTGCCACCCCACCATCCTTGGGGCTGTAGAGGCTGTGCTCCGACTCTTGGCTATCCTCCTTGGAGCGGTACAGGTGAGGTTGGCTTTGCTGCTGCTGTAGGCCTGGACTGCACTCAGGGCTGGGGCTAGAGAAGGGATCTAGTACCCCACCATGATGATGGTATACATCAGTACCCTCCTGGAAGCTACTGTAAAGAGGACCAAGGCGAATTTTTGCAGGCCGGACAGAGAAGTGCTGCTCAGAGAAGCTGTAGGGTGAGGCCCGCCCAGGACTGCGGTATGAGTGGGCACTCAGATCTTCCACACTCAGTTGCCGCCACCGACCAATCAGCTCTTCTTCCTCAGGAGCAAAAGCACTTCCACGCCGACTGTCACCATAAGTGATGCTGGGTGAGGTGGAAGGTGGCAGGGGCTCATAAGGTTCACTGTAACAGGAGGACATTGTTCTACTGTAGATGGGTGAGCTACCATTCTGATGGTGGCTGGACTCAGGCGGTTGAAAAGTGTGGCCCTTGGAAAAGGCGCTTGGACTCTCCCTCTCCCAGGAAGAGTCACTCTTGTGCTCGTATTCACCCCCATCCCTCCAGTCCATGTAAAGGGCTTGGTGGTGTGGAGAAGAGGCAGCACTGCTTGGGGGATCCTGACCCTTGTCCTCTGACCCTCCTCCACTAAAGCTGGAGTAAGAGCTAGAGCCTCCTCCCAGAGAGGTTGTAAACTTTCTTAAGTGGTCCTGGGAGAAGCCGGGCTGCAGGGACATGGATCCTTCTTCTGGGTTGCTATCAGTGGAGTTCTGGGGTTCATACACTGTCCGCTGTCCATGGAGGTCCATGCTGGGTCTGCGCTCTCGTCTCCGTTCATCAGGGCAATAAAGTGCTGTGTCACTACTGTACTGGTCTGATTTGTAAGTAGCTCGGAGGCCAAGGCGCTCCGTGCTACCCACAAGGCTTGTGCCCACAAGGAAGCCCTGGCGTTCCTGGGGTTGTGGGCTGGGTGAGTGAGAGGCTTGACTGCTGCAGACCTCGTCCGGTTTCTCCAGGACCTTAGCAATGACAGAGGCAGGCACTGTGTCGGCATATGGGGAGTGGCAGAGGGAAGAACCCTCCATGTGCAAGCTTACACGCTCCTGAAACTCTGCAGGCAACTGAGAGAGAGTAAAACAGATTTCCATTAGATGGACCAAATGAACAATAGGAGTTGAGAGACTCGCACACTAAGAGAAAAATGTAGGCTCTTATGGAATCCTATTTTGGAGGGATAAGAGGGAATAATAGCTTAGGTGAGGTCAGTATCCTTAAGAGGCAGTAAGAAACATACAAGAAAGAGATCGGTGAATGGAATCAAGGTACCCAGTGAACACGGAAGTACATTTGCAAAGCAGACAGCCAAAGATGTTGTTAAAGGCCAGTATTAAATCTTCAGACAAGTCTGTACTAATGGTCTATGTAAGTACATGGTTTTTAGTATTTCATTTAGCAAAAATTGGTCAGAGGGAAGAACCACCGATTTCATTGCCACTGACACTACACACGGAGTACTTGGCAACAATCCAATATCACAGCTTTTTTTTACCTCTCATTTCTTTCACCATAGCAACGAGAAGAAATTAAATTGCAGCTAATTAGCTAACAGAACATGTCTAATTATAGAAACATAATAAGAGGAGCCAGACGAAGCAAAAACTGTATTCCTTCAAAATCAGTAGGGTTGGTCTCGGTTCAACAAATCCAATTTGATATCTAATTCATACCAATTTGATATCTAAACATCTGTTGACCTTCTGAGTGTAGTTGCTTCTGAGACTTTTTGGGCTGCTTTTAAAGAAATTTTTAAGGTTATTCAGAAACTCGATTTTTCCTTATAACCACGAGACACCTTGTCCAGCTATCTTAATGAATGCTTAGTGCCAAATCTTTGGCATTTTCATATAAAACAATATGCAAGGCTGAATTCCTTGACGACACTGTGTAACCGACACATTGATGTTTCCATTCAAATATATCTGACAAATATGAACAGGTTTTTACAGCAGGCAGCATTCCAACATAAGTCTCTGTTCCAGACATCATGGGAATGGCATAAGGCTTGAAGCAGATTTGAAGAATAAAATGCCAGGTTTATTGGCACACTATAACTTAAACATCATCCCACTTTTACCTTGCCAGAAGAGTCACCCATTCTTAATTGGGACATAACCTCAATATTTATTTAAACATGAACTTGATTTACTATGGTTGACCTAAATATTAGTAGATCCCACTAAATAAAAAGAATCCTGCTTTATGATTTCCTACAGTCTTTCAAAAAAAGTTTACTGGCTAAATTACATTGCACTAAAGGGGATAGTTGAGTTTATTTAGATAAAATATATTTTAAAAAAGAGATTGTGTGGCTATATCCAAATAGGCTATATAAAGACCTTGGAACAGAAGTTGTGCTATAAATAACTATTATCCAACACATTGACAGACCAGGTTGTACATTTTCTGTTATGCTCTTTTGTTATTCATTGTTGTTAAATAGAAATATGCAATTACATTTCAGAATGTATATTTCATTTTTAGATACTCAATATTAGCATTTTCAAAAATTAAACATGTTTTCCTACAGTAGAAAATGCGTGGCTTGCTTAAACCATTTTTACCTGTGGGAAGTAAACTCAGCTCATACGGGGTACAGTAGCCTACCATAGAAGCAATAATGGTAATGTTATGTTATTTTATTTTTTGCCTGTTAGCATCCCTTGTTATGTGAATGTTTCTAAAATAAGGAAACTTACCTTATTTTTATCTGTCATGAAAGAATGCTAAGATGGTCCATTATAACGGCGAAGTACTTTTTTTTTCTTAAAATTTTTTTGTGCTTTTGTTTTAATTTAAAGATGTATTCCTGTCTTTTTGAAATATGCTCTGTTCAAGCTCAGGAATTAAATTGATTACAATCATTCAATTGTAAGTACATTTATTAATTATAATGAATCGACACAATATCAAGAAAATGAACAGGATAGAACCTAACAGGATGGAAAAGTTTTTGAAAATGTCTACCAGTTAACGAGAAAGAAACATTCTTATAAAATCATGGTTAATTAAAAAATATGTTGCCTAGAGAAAGGAACTAACAGGTTTTTCATGTCACAAATTACTGCATACTGCAGCACCCATAAACAAAACAATAATGACAACATCTACTCAGCAAGGTTTGTGTGCCAACTTACCTCAGATAACTGGGCTCTGTAATGTGACTTATTACACTGCAAGAGCTGTGCAGCCAGGTTACAGTCCTTTCTGTACAATTCCTATTGAGAGTGGTAGAAAAGGAACATTAGGTAACGAAAAGCAAATACACCGTCCTCTAAAAGACCTCCATTAAGCCTCAGTGTGTAAAAGAAATCACATTGTCATTATATCTCTTACATTGTCCTCGCTCAGTTTCTCAATGGTCATCTTAGCTTCCATGAGATGATTGTTAAGGACGATGATTTCTCTGCTAAGAGCCCGTTTCTCATCATCATGGTGCTGTGACTGGATTAAAAGGAGCACATTTTCAGAAAAAACCTATGCGATATGCATTTGCAATGATATAGGCCCTAAAAGACCACCAGTATGAATATAGACACTTTCACACTGGGAGAAGTCGGTGCACGTTTTCAGTCATTCTAGGATACTCCTGCAGCAGATGGGAATTAATTGGCATACTGAAAGGAACATCAATAGAAGGCTGATATCAGATGGTTTTCTTTTCATACCTGAACCCATAACCTTCAGGGTCATCACTGACGTCTTTATGGGTGCACTCTGTTGCTAAAAAATGTGTTTACTATAACAAGCTCAGAGTAAACCCTGAGGGGTGGATCCTAATACAGACATGTAATGGTCATACAATGTACTGCAGCAGGTAGGCTAATTATAATTTAATTGTTTCGAACTTCAAATTAACAAACAGGCTGTGATACAGATTTTGTGAGCATAATAGACTCACTATCACACTGTCATGTGAAGGCGGACAGGCTGTTGTAATGGACTATAATTAACGTCAGGCGCACCAGTGGCATTGTATTGATATTCAAATAAGACTCTGCATTCAGCGCTATTGTACATGTTTAACACATTCCCTAATATGCCACACCAGAAAACACGTACACACATGGAAAGAAGTGTGGACAGCGATGTAAACACTTTCATTCGAAAACCCATTTAAACGGGAAAACACTTAAAGAGGGAGATGAGTACTCAAACACATACGCGAACAAAAGCATTCGCACATTAAAACAAAAAGCAGTGTGTGTGCGTTCACCCATACACTTCTTTTATAATTTGTTCTTTTTTTAGTGTGTGGCCAATGTGTGCACTCACATTTCGGTGGATTTTATCCTCTAAGTCCTGGTTGATCCTCTGCAGTGCTGAGTAACTGCTCTGTATTCTGTGGGAAACACATGAACAAAATGTCTATTTTTCAAATCCAGCAGGCACAGGAAGGTCTTAAATGCCTTCCGTATTTCCTTAGACACATCTGTTCGATAATCAAATGTCGGTTGCCAAAACTCTCACCACCTGTTCATCTTCCACATCATATTATGGTATCCGTTGCGGCATCAATTCATAACATTTATTTGACTATGGACCGAGGAGCCCAACACATGGCCAAGCTATAACTGTATAACTGACTCCTACACACTTGGCATTGGCCAAGTGAAGTGAAACAATCTGTGTCCCAATACAGAGGAACACAGTGCCCTTACCATCCATCCACAATATTAGGCAAGGTTAGAAACAGTGCATCCCAAATTGTAGTATGTTTAAATATTAGGGCAAAAACACCTTTTTAAATGGAATAAAAGGACCATAAGGGCAGCTGCCACAAAAAAATTAAAAAGTATATGATGTGAAGACACGATCACCATCTCCGTCTGCCATAAAGCTCAGATCCTGTCTGCAGTCTGTGCACAAATTCTATTTCCTTAGACACATCTGTTCGATAATCAAATGTCGGTTGCCAAAACTCACCACCTGTTCATCTTCCACATCATATTATGGTATTCATTGCGGCATCAATTCATAACATTTATTTGACTATGGACCGAGGAGCCCAACACATGGCCAAGCTATAACTGTATAACTGACTCCTACACACTTGGCATTGGCCAAGTGAAGTGAAACAATCTGTGTCCCAATACAGAGGAACACAGTGCCCTTACCATCCATCCACAATATTAGGCAAGGTTAGAAACAGTGCATCCCAAATTGTAGTATGTTTAAATATTAGGGCAAAAACACCTTTTTAAATGGAATAAAAGGACCATAAGGGCAGCTGCCACAAAAAAATTAAAAAGTATATGATGTGAAGACACGATCACCATCTCCGTCTGCCATAAAGCTCAGATCCTGTCTGCAGTCTGTGCACAAATTCAAAAATTGCCTGACGTCAGCTTTGGTTGTGATATGCCATTGGCTCTTGTGTGTCTCTTGACCGATTGTGCCATGCTAATGTTCAGGAGGATCTTTTTGAATGAGATGTGAGCGTTTTGATGGATCATTTTGAACGATTAAAACGATTTACTCTGTTCTTCACAAAGATATTGTATGGCTTCAGAAGACTTGGAATGCAACACAACTTGTTTTTAATACAAACCCGATTCCAAAAGAGTTGGGACACTGTACAAATTGTGAATAAAAACAGAATGCAATGATGTGGAAGTTTCAAATTTCAATATTTTATTCAGAATACAACATAGATGACATATCAAATGTTTAAACTGAGAAAATGTATAATTTTAAGGGAAAAATAAGTTGATTTTAAATGTCATGGCATCAACTCATCTCAAAAGTTGGGACAAGCCCATGTTTACCACTGTGTGGTGAGGGCTATGTCACTATTTTTGTTCTCCGTTATGTTTTAATTCTGTTAACAAAGTAGAAGACATAAATTTGTAAATGTATGGAATGAACAATATAGATTACACTACATGTTAGCTTGTGTATTTTGCTCAAGTCCATTTCCTACTAGAAAGAAAATATGCTTCTAACCACAGGTTGAGAGCTGTAGCTCCAACCACACAATTTTGTAATGCTGTTTGCGAATGTTCGTTGGAAGTATAGATTTGGAAAACTATGTTGGTAATAATGGAACTTTTGACCATAGTTGGCTAATGATGCTTTTGGGAAACCTGACAGCTGCAAAAAATATCCCTATACAATAACTGTGCGGCCATCATGTTTTACTGTTTACTAACTTCTTTACAAGAAGACTTGCAACCTACAAAAAAAATGTTTTTGATTATTGCCTACTATATAAGAAGTAGGCATATTTGGACACTTTGTGAATACTTTGTGTTTTGACTATTGTAAACCCATTCTATGAGAGGAACATACAATCAAATTCAAAATCAGGTGGGGTGCAAATACTTTTTACACTACTGTATTAACCTTAAGTTTGAGTAATTTTAATGGGGATGAATTTGGATAGATGTTAGCTAAGGATGCACGATACTATCGGAACGATATCAGAATTGGCCGATAATGGCTTAAAATGTAAACATCAGCACTGGCCCGGAATGAAAAATTATGCAGATATGCCTTGCCGATGAGACGAATATCTTGCATATGCTCAGGGTGTGCTGCTAGCAATACGTATGAGGGCTATATGTCACTATTTTTGTTCTCCGTTATTTAGCTGTATTTTGCGGCTTCCCTTACATCACTCCAGGTTCCCCCGTAGTAGTATAGCAAATACATGCGTATGCAAATTTCAGAAATTATGTTTTAATTCTGTTAACAAAGTAGAAGACATAAATGTGTAAATGTATGGAATGAACAATATAGATTACACTACATGTTAGCTTGTGTATTTTGCTCAAGTCCATTTCCTACTAGAAAAAAAATATGCTTCTAACCACAGGTTGAGAGCTGTAGCTCCAACCACACAATTTTGTAATGCTGTTTGCGAATGTTCGTTGGAAGTATAGATTTGGAAAACTATGTTGGTAATAATGGAACTTTTGACCATAGTTGGCTAATGATGCTTTTGGGAAACACCCCTGACAGCTGCAAAAAATATCCCTATACAATAACTGTGCGGCCATCATGTTTTACTGTTTACTAACTTCTTTACAAGAAGACTTGCAACCTACAAAAAAAAAAATTTTGATTATTGCCTACTATATAAGAAGTAGGCATATTTGGACACTTTGTGAATACTCTGTGTTTTGACTATTATAAACCCATACTATGAGAGGAACATACAATCAAATTCAAAATCAGGTGGGGTGCAAATACCTTTTACACTACTGTATTAACCTTAAGTTTGAGTCATTTTAATGGGGATGAATTTGGATAGATGTTAGCTAAGGATGCACGATACTATCGGAACGATATCAGAATTGGCCGATAATAGCTTAAAATGTAAACATCAGCACTGGCCCGGAATGAAAAATTATGCAGATATGCCTTGCCGATAAGACGAATATCTTGCATATGCTCAGGGTGTGCTGCTAGCAATACGTCAGCAGTGTGGTCATTGTTGAAGCAAACTTTTGCCTGAATGGTAATTAGATTCACTGTTTTGGATAGCTGCATTTAATCTGAGAATGCACGTAAAGAATGACGCGTCTTTTGTACGATAGTCAACAGTCACTAGTGCGTGCCGTGGCAGCCTCCCCCGGGTCCTAAAATCTGTGTGTATTCAATCCGAAAGGGGTTGCTGTTGGCCTACTTGTAATAAAATGAAAGTAAAATACACTAATAATAACATTTAGATTGTGTTTCTGATTAAATAAAGCAGTATTGATGATCACGAGTATGCTTTGATTTTAAAGGTCAAAAGCTATAGCTTACATAAATAAAAATCACAAATATGACACTTGTAAATTAAATAATTTTATATACAGATTTACTCCTAATGTGTAATTAGTTGTTTTTCCCCCAAACGAATTATGACACTTAAATAAAAAGAGATCTAAAGATTTTCAGCATTTTTACAACTCTTTTGCTTTAGACCATCTACAAATGTTAAATCTTCCAATAAAATGTTAAGGTTACCACTGCATTTGTCTGAAAAAAAAAATCGACATTGGCCAAAATTAGTTAAAAAATATCAGCCTATACCGGCAAAAATCCAGTATCATGCTTCCCTAATGTCTTTTGCAACAACAGCAGGTACATACTTAAAGAGCATAGTATAAGTAGGCAAATTGAGAGCCAAGTTGATAAATTATTCAGTTAGTAGTTACCATATGTAAAATTATTTTAGTCTGCACATGAACTAGTGAATTAAAAATAAACATGATAATATAAACCTGAAGAAGAAATAGTAAAAACTAGGGCTGTCAAGTGATTAAAAGATGAATTGCACAGATTTCTGTAAATAATTCTGAATAATTGCACATAACTTTGAACACAAAGTCATTTTTAGTTTGCAAGTGAACTAGTGAATTAAAATAAACCAAAATTCTCAAATTGAAATTGGAAAAAAAATTGGACTTATTTCTGAAAATAATTGTATATTGCACAAAAATGTAAATATTGAAAATAATTGTAATTTGCAAGTTAACTAGTTAATTTAAAATTCATAAAATGAAATAGTAAAAACTAGGGCTATCAATTGATAAAAAAAATTATTAGCACATATTTCTGTAAATAATTGTGAATAATTACTAGGGTTGCAAAGGGGTGGAACATTTCCGGAAACCTTCCAAAAATCCCTGGAATATTCCAAACAATCCTGGAAAGTTTCCAAAATTTACTGGAAAATGTCCACCTAATGTCCACCTTTTTGCAAGCCTAATAATTACTCATAACATTAAAATTTGAAATCTTAAATATATTTTCACATCTCAATATTTATGTATTTTATACAGTATTGGAAGGCTGGTGCTAGCTGTCAAAATGTTTTCTCCAGTCGATATTTTTCTTGGCGGCTTGCCGCTTTTTTTCTTTTTTAACAAGAACAGTTCAACCTTTCAGCTATAATATACCTTCATTATATAATTCATATCCCTTTTTCCTTTTTTTTAATATATGCCAGTTTGTACTATTATTTCAAAACGTAACAATTACTAAGAAATATGTGACAATTAGCCTGCTCTTTTCTACATAAGAATTTCGCCATATGAAGTAGATGAGATTTAGACGAGTCTGTGTCTACACTGTTCATAGTCTGTATATGACACTGCGTGATTTGTTCCAAGTGTTAGTTTGTATATTGGTTTAGTAATTTCTTTAAACAGCCCTATTTAGCAAAACAATACTACATCCATAGTCACAAGTGGATTGGAGAGCAGATGAGTATGGTCCTGTATGTGTGTACAATAGCACATTCATTGGTTAACACTTGTAGCAACAGCACTCATGATGGTCAATCTGTCATAGTTCAGCACTCGATGGAGATGCACATGGTTGATGGGATGACTGTGGTGGGCGGACGACAGGGTTAAGAGAGCATCTTACCTCTTTTTCTGATGTTTACAACCATTTCGAGAGGTTTTAAGGGCTGTTTTCCCAATGTATATCTTTTTCATGGTTTTTCGCAGTAGGCCACCTCTCATGAAGGTCTGTGTATAAATTCTCTGCTCCCTAACAGGGATTCCACTTATTCCTGTTTGAGTCTGAGGTTACGTTTCCCATGCAGCCCTGACAGACCGCTGGAGATCCTGCCAACAGAGCAAAGAGAGTGGCGGGTGGCGCTTGCAATCATATTACAAAATACTAGTGACAGCAATTAAGAAAGTGTCATCAAACTTGCGATTCATCTCGAAGCTTCATGCATGAAACTGTCACGGCAAGAATGAGCGCGCGGCGACAGGCGTAATTAACCTCTTTGGGCCGATGCCTCTGTGCTGATGTTTCGGTTTGACTGGAGGTCCCTCGCACAGGTATGATCGTGAGCGGCGAGATTAATTAAGGTAGGAAAGCGATGAGACAGCTTGCGACTTCATCAAAAACATTAACATGCAGAACCTTACGTGTGCGTATATGCGCCTAGATAATCTATAGAGTACTGCAGTTTGGAGAATATTTATACCACACACTTACGGCAACTTTTCCACTAATAGGGTTCGAAACAAGGCCCGAAACTCTTCAAAAGTTTGAAAGGAGGTGCTTAAAGTTCAGAAATGGATTGTCAGCCTCACTACATTTTATACTAGCTACTGAATATTTATTTTAGATGAGGTTTGCAATATTTGTTTAATTTGTTACCAAGATTTGGAACATGCTAAATTTGTTATTTTCTTGAAAGAAGTATCTTATGCTGAGCAAGGCTGTATTTATTTAATTGAATATACAGTAAGAGTAATATCTCTTTCAGTGTTACATGATCGTTCAGATATCATTCTAATATGCTGATTTGGTGCTCGGCATATCATGTTGAAAACATTGAGCACATTAGAATGATTTCTGAAGGATTGTGTGTCACAATGAAGACTGGAGTAGTGATGCTATTTTTAAACTGTAATAATATTACATAATTGTGCTGTATTATACTGTATTTCAAAGATGAGAACATTGAATGAGATTATTCACTTCCACCATGTATGGGTCCAAATGGTTTTAAATCTTGTTTGTCACAATTAAAAGGATTTTGCTCTAATTGGGGAAATACGAAATGCGAGGAACGGCAAAACATTTTTGGACAATTAACATGAGTGAATAAATATATTTTTTAATAAAATGAATTACATATCAACAGAACATGTGAAGGTCAATGCATTGTTGTATCATTTATGTGGATTATTTTAATCATTTTAATTTTAAAGGCACCACTACTCTAAGAGTGATGTGGCAAAAACATTTTTATAAAACAATAATAATAATAATAGTAATGGGAATTATCATTTTGCAATCCCAAGCACTTTACAACAAAGTTACATTATACATTAACATGCACAACATTCTAAATTAGGTATCATGAATTATTTCATGTCTTTTTCACATATTTGTTCATTTTGATTAACATTCATTTTTAAATATACAAGAATATTATGTGGTGTGCAACAAGATAAAATCAGAAATTTGATGACATTTACAGTGTTTTTTAAATTTTGTCCCCAAAACGTAGGGTTTACCAGGACCACACACACACACACACATTTTTGCCTCCAATGCTTTAAAAATTTAATAATGGCATTTATTAAACCCTATTCATGGAAAGTGCCTTGTGCATTTTTTTACTTGTCTGTTTTTATTTTTGCACAAATACTTGCACTGAAATACATCATTTTTCCTGTCTTCCTGTCTCCTATTTCCATCCAGTCCATCAGGTGAGGAAGAAGAGATTTTTGTGACAATTGATTATGCATTTCTCTTTCCCCCACCTCTGACTCATCGCACACTCATTTTTTTCTCTCTCCCGTCTGAATCACCGCAGGGTGTCAATATAACACACCTCCCTAAATCCTCACCCACGAACATTTACCACATCACGAGGGGCAATCTTATATCACGGGGGGCTGCATTGGCTGCATTTGATCTTTCGGAAAGAGCAGCTGACATTTTAGAGGCGCGAGGGAGGGAATGAAAGACAAGTGGAGCTGGAAGATTAGAGGGGCAGGAGTGAGACGGAAGAAAGGAATGAGCAACAGAAAAATGAGACTTTGTATTCTGCGCCTCTCAACGCCAAGACGTTATCTCCCAGAAAACCCCCTCATCGTATGCGCACACATAACTGCACTGACATACATCCCATGATGCACCACACATACACTCGTGGACCGACAAACACCTCACAGAGTCTGTGGATCAACTAAACAACATGGAATCAAATTGGACGAGGGTTGCCAGGTCTGCGTAACAAATCCAATCCAATTGTTAAAAAAAATTATCCCAATCGCATTTCGGGTCAAAAGGGGAGATGGGGGATCACTGAAAGACATATACAGAGTATAAAAGTCGCCCAAATACCATAGACTTGGCAACACTGCGATGAACCAAACTTACATCTGGATCTCATGATAACATGAGATCTAGACGCTGCACATACTAGGCACTTCAGATCAAAGCCTCAGCGGTCTAACAGCGCTCGTCAATGTCAAAATGACTGAGATGGCAAATCAAATCAAATTAGGCAGGGTTTACTGTTCACAGAAGCAGAGCGCGAAGCGTCAGTTTAACGCTCAGTTTAAGTCAACTTTTAACGATACTTTTTACAATATAAATGTTAAATGACCGACAGCTATATCCAGTGATGCAAACTACTCAAATTTTTTTCTATTTTCAAATATGGCCATTTTGAGAGAGAGAGAGAGATGTGTAATTGTTTGCATCTGTGGCCATGTCCACATGTACACGGGTATTTTTATAAACTGAGTTTTTCCTTCTTCCGTTTTAAAAAAAATCTCCATCCACATGAAAACGCAAACGCATGCTGTGAAGCACTGTCAAGAGCATGCCAAACCAACAGGTGGCGATATAATCTCAACCGTAAAGCCATGTTGGCCAATCAGAAGCCTGAAAAAGTTTCCAGTAGGTCAGAGATAACAGCGCAGGCGCCTGACGTCACAGGCCAAAAACTCTGGTTTCGCTGTCTACACGACAACACTGCAACCGGAGTTTTTGAAAATCTTCACCCTGGCAGGCGTTTTCAAAAATGTTCGGTTTCAGTGAACTGGTGCTGCGATTGCGTGTGGACGAACGGCCTAACCGCGTAGAAAAAGCTGTGGTTTTAAAAATAACCGCGTTCGTGTGGACAGGGCGTGTGTCTCTCTCTACAAACAATGAAGCTGAGTTTAGTTACTTAAAAGACAGCGATTTTACCCCCCTCGTTGCTGAAAAATATAATGTAGCGATTCAGTATCGATTAATAAAAGTCACTTGGCAGAGCTGACAACTTGTTTATGAGCTTCTGAATGTTAATTTTTGCACAGCGCGATCTCAGATCTGTGTGTGAGTGATGTGTGTGTATGTGTGTGTGCAGGGCCGTTTCTAGGCATAGGCGAGCTAGGCGGTTGCCTAGGGTGCTACCAGCTGAAGGGGCGCCAATGAGCGCACGTACTGGCACTTTTAGCAGGGTTGTGATAAAGAGTGGCACGGTCACCCTGAAATATGACTGCCGCCCCCACTGGATCCCCTAGAGATCCAGTGTCAATCTGACGATGCCTGTATGCCACTAGACCAGAGTGCTGTCAATTGCTGCCTGATTGTTGCATGCAAAGTTTGCATTTGGAGCGCTCAACAACGCCATTAGATCAGTGGGCTCTGTCAGTGCTTTGGCAAGGTAACACCTTTTTGTGCCATGCAATAAAGCTAAGTTCAAAGGCCAATTTAAAATATTGGTACAGTAAATAAAGTGCACAAAATCAGTATTTTGTTTAGGCAGTATTTGTGGCACTTTTGTGGCACATTTGTCCAAATATTTGTGGCAGATTTGTCCAAAAGGTGTGCGTTTTTTGCGCCAATGCATTGTTAAAGGATCAGCGTGTCATGTAATATTCCCATATAAACTTTAACATCCAATTAAAAAATATTTGTATAGTAAAATTCCCTAATTCACGAGTTCAATACATCCTTTATTAGACTGCTTTGTCGAGTTAAATGCATCTTTACGGAGGTGTCGAAATGCTGAATCAATTCATTCACTTCCAACAGTGCTTAATGGGAGCAGCGTCATAGAGGGCAGAGCGTCACGTTATTTAAAAGGGATGTTAACGTGTTAACGAGTAGCAAATGATTAAGTAGCTTCACTGGTTACTTTTATGCCACTGATAAAGCTTTTATATGTAGTTTGGGGTAACAAAGGGGTTTTATAGACCCTGTGTGTGTATAATAATGCAATAACTGACACTTTAAATCAATGTTTCAAGAAACAACAAAAAAATTTAACAAAAAAC